>NW_006787556.1:1326801-1344123 GCF_000442215.2 Lipotes vexillifer | reverse complement strand
TTTTTTTTTTTTTTTTTTTTTTTGCGATATGTGGGCCTCTCACTGTCGTGGCCTTTCCCGTTGCCAGACGCGCAAGCTCAGCTGCCATGGCTCACGGGCCCAGCCGCTCCGCGGCATGCGGGATCCTCCCAGACCGGGGCACGAACCCGCGTCCCCTGCATCGGCAGGCGGACTCCCAACCACTGCGCCACCAGGGAGGCCCCGGAGGGAGTAATTTTAAAAGCATAGTTATCAGGCTTCCCTGGTGGCGCAGTGGTTGAGAGTCCGCCTGCCGATGCAGGGTACACGGGTTCGTGCCCCGGTCTGGGAGGATCCCACATGCCGCGGAGCGACTAGAACCATGAGCCATGGCCGCTGAGCCTGCGCGTCCGGAGCCCGTGCTCCACAACGGGAGAGGCCCGGGTACCGCAAAAAAAAAAAAAAAAAAAAAAGCATAGTTATCAATGATCTGGAAACCCCACCAAACAAAACAATTGACATTTGGGGCCATACAGAAAAACTGACATTCTGGGACTATGTATGATGTTCACATCCAAAAAGAACTTGGCGGACTATAGCTTCTCTTATAATGCCATTACAGATGGAGTATGTATATGCTAGTGTATCTAATCTATGTGTAAATTTATTATCACTTCAGATTGAGAAACCTGTTAATATTACACTGAAATGATTGAGAATGAGTTGTGATTTTATTTTGGGGGTCAAATTGTCTAAACTTTGTTCTCAGTTGTGTGAACTTGGGCAATTTGTTTAACCCTAGGAACCTCAGTTTTCTCTTTAGTGTAGTGGGAATATAAGTAGTACCTACATCACAGGATTATTATGAGGATCAAATGGGGTAATATGTGTAAAGCACTTAAAACAATACCTAGAACAAAATAAGAGGTCAACAATCATTAGTTATTATATTATTTTCTGCTATTATGTGTACGTGTATGTATGTGTATCTACATCTGTATATCTATATGTACCTGTTCTGTGTTCAATAGCCTCTCTGAGGCTCAGCATGGGCGGGGTGCTATAAGGTCACCAAGGTGCTGGATGACACTGTTCTCCCTGGGATTGGATTGAGATGTCAAGTGGATGGAGAAAAAAATGCCAGAAGTCCCCAGGGAGGATTCACACCTTGAAGCTTCATCAGCATTTACAGCAAGTGTCAATTATTGACCTGACAGATTACCTCTGAGGCTGAGGTCGGGGTTCTTTCTACAGGGCCAGTAGGACAGAAATCCTGACTTCTTTCCTGAGAGGGTAGGTGGGAGGGGTTCTCAGGAGAGTCACTCACAGCTGGACAGTAGCTGAGTTGGGAATATTTACGCCATAGAAATGGATAATGCTTCAAAGCAGGCCCTTTTCTTTCTGGGGTGCTGGTGGTCACATCCCAGAGCACTCCTAGTTGTCCTGGACGGCTAGCTGGGAGCGCAGGCTTGTACTGAGGGAATGTGCACACCAAGGGGCTGTGAATTTTGGTGTTGGCATGTGAGGATGGAGCAATCCCAGCTCCTCCCTGGAAGGAGAATAAGCTCAGCCTGTTGATTTTTTAATCCATGTATTTTCATCTGGAGGAAAAGATGCAGTTGCTTCAGGTCACTGATGTAACTATGATCTAAACATCATTCCTCTTCCATATAGATATTGATTTTTTTTTTTTTTTTGCGGTACGTGGGCCTCTCCCTCTTGTGGCCTCTCCCATTGCGGAGCACAGGCTCCGGACGCGCAGGCTCAGCGGCCATGGCTCACGGGCCCAGCCGCTCCGCGGCATGTGGGATCTTCCCGGACCGGGGCACGAACCCGTGTTCCCTGCATCGGCAGGCGGGCTCTCAACCACTGCACCACCAGGGAAGCCCGATATTGATTATAAAAGAGGTACAATTATGAATATTTAAAGAGTTTCCTCATCTTTTAGGTTAACTGAACTCCTACCAAGATGTCCTGCCAGCAAAACCAGCAGCAGTTCCAGCCCCCTCCCAAGGGTCACCTAAGTGCCCCACCCCCAAAATGGCCACCTAAGTGTCCCCCAAAGTGCCCAGCCCCCTATCCCCCTCCAGTCTCTTCCTGCTGTGGCCCCAGCTCTGGGGCGGGGTCTGCTGCCTGGACCACCGCAGGCCCTCTTCCACCGGCACCGGCACCAGAGCCCCGACTGCTGTGAGATGAGCCCTCGGGGGCTCTGGCTGCTGACTTGACCCTAGAGGGGCTGCTGGGGAATGGAATGACCGAGAACATGCTACGGCCAGATGCCCCCCTCTTCCCTCTCATCTCCCAGGATACGGGCTGACAGGGACCCCAGAGACTCACAGGGCTTCCTGGGGAGAACCTTGTATTAGGTTGGGCAGCCCAGAGGCTCAGCCTGGATATTAGTCTCCTTCCCTCTCTTCTCCGTTTTGGAATAAAGCTCTGATTTCCCCCCCTACAAAACCTCTTGGCCCTTCTCCTCTTCTTTGTCATCTCCAACGTCCCTGAGTTCAGGGCCTCAGAAGCCTGCTGTTCATGATGCAGGGACAGGACCTGAGTGATTAGAAGGAAAATCTGCTCTGAGGACTGATTCCCTCCAGGAGGGTCCCTTCTGGCCCCGGCAGCTTCGTCTTTCCACAGTAGGCTGTACACAGGTCCCTGTATTCTGTGTGTTCCGGAGGCTGAGAAGGGCTAGAAAGCACTGCTTTGTGCTTTGTGTGTTAGGAATTGTTCTACCACTACAGTGGAAACTCAAAATTATAGCAATGCAGAATAGAAAGCAGACTGTCTTCACTCGTGTACAATGAAGTCAGAGGTGGGTGTCCCATGGCTGCTATGTGGCTCCAAGGACTCATCAGAGAGGATGCCTTTCTATCTTATTTCATCGTTAGTGCTGCTGTTTCCTGCAAGGCATTCTGATCTCATGTGGCTGATGGTATTCCGTACAGCAAGGCTGCATTTTAGGTGGGAAGAAGGGAAAAGTGTGGGTAAAGGTCTTCCTAGGTCATTACCCCTTTACTGAGCTTTTCTAAAGCCCAACAAGCCCTTGAATCCCATTGACTGCCTGTAGGAACAAGAGAGGTAGAGAAGTGTAGGTTTTTGTATCTGGACACTATGGACATCAGTGTAGAGATTCTGTAAGTTAGGGATGAAGGGGAGAGTAAGCAGTGGACACACAACCAGTACATCTACGCATATTTGACTTTCTAGGAAAGATGGCCGGGTACTGGGTATCTGGAAGTAGCGACACAGACTCTCCTGGATGTGCTTCATTGTATCTGGGAGAGTCACCCAGGCAGCCTTTAGCATAAACATTTAGGAGCACCATAGCCATCGTGGCACCTGCATGGGCTCTGAGGTATACGCTGGGGCAGGTCCAGGTGGAAAACTAATCAGGCAGGAAGGTTGGGAGTTTCCAGAACTGCAGCAGGGAGTCTGGGGCGCTGTGTGGGGACAGGCAGAAAAGCTGGCTCATCTGCAAGTGAGGGACACTCAGGGTTACTTCTGTCTCCTCACCTCTCGTCCAGCAGCCACCCAGAGATGGACTGAGAACCAGGGTCTTGACTTGTGTCTCAGCACAGGAAGAGGGTGAGGTAGAACCTCAGAGCATCAGACTCTGGGAAGAGCTGTGCAAACACAATGCAAGTTCGGTGGGGTTTTTTTTTTGGTTTGGTTTTTTGTTTTGGGTTTTTTTAATTTATTTATTTATTTATTTTATGGCTGTGTTGGGTCTTCGTTTCTGTGCGAGGGCTTTCTCTAGTTGTGGCAAGCGGGGGCCACTCTTCATCGCGGTGCGCGGACCTCTCCCTATCGCGGCCTCTCTTGTTGCGGAGCACAGGCTCCAGACACACAGGCTCAGTAATTGTGGCTCATGGGCCCAGTTGCTCCGCGGTATGTGGGATCTTCCCAGACCAGGGCTTGAACTCGTGTCCCCTGCATTGGCAGGCAGATTCTCAACCACTGAGCCACCAGGGAAGCCCCAAGTTTGGTTTTTATAAAAGCTCCACCCCTTCAAAAATATCTAGTGGAGGTTACTATTATTATCCCCTCATTATTCTTTTTAAAAATATTAAAACTAGATTCACATAATTAGATTTCCATATTAAGTCAAATAATTTTGAAATACCAGCATGCTCAGTATAATTTTGATTGGAGTTGCACCAAAAGTACAATTTGGTTTGGGAAGAACTGACTTCTTTATAATATTCATTCTTCCCTTCCAGAGAAGAAACATGCCTCTCTACTCGACTTTCATTGTACATCTGATTACAAAGCTTTGTAGTTTCATTGATATAAGCTCTTAAGCTGTTATTAAGGTGATTTTTATTAAGATGATTTTCCCAGCTTTATTGAGATATAATTGACATATCATTGTGTAAGTTTAAGGTGTGCAATGTGATGATTTGATAATGTATATGATATAAAATATTTACCATAATAAGGTTAGTTGGCATACCCTTAACGTCACATAAGTACCATTTTTGTTTTTGTTATGAGAGAAAAAGCAATCCAAGAGATGCTCTAGATGCTGGAGTTTACAGACTAGTACTTAATATAACTCTAATAAATATGTTAAAGAAAACAGGAGGATAAATCAGATGAAAAGGAGGAGAATTTCAAAAAAGAACTGGAATCAATAAAAAATCAAGTGGATATTCTAGAACTAAAGAATGTAGCATCTGGAGTTAGAAGCTTACTGGATTGATCTAATAGCAGACTGGGAATGGCAGAAGACAAGATAAGTGAAGAAAAGTCAAAAGAAGATATACAAACATATGCACACAGAGGAAAAATGTGGGGGTCGGGGGCAGAGTGAACAAGTCAAATGCATCATGCTTGAGAAGTCAATATGCATGTAACTGGAGTCCACAAGGAGAAGGGAGAATGAGACAGAGCAATCCTTGAAGAAATAATGACCAAGAATTTTCAAAATCTGGTGAAAGACACAAAGGTTCAAAAATTTCAACAAACTTCAAGCATGATTCATATAAAGAAGTCCTCATCTAAGCAAATTATAGTGAAATTACAGAAAATCAAAACATATGTATAATCTCAAAAGCAGCCAGAGTGGTAGAAACATAATTTTCAAAGGAGTAATAATAAAAATTATGACTGACTTTTCAGCAGTAATTATAGACCTCATATTATGATGGAATCACATCTTTAAAGTGCTAGGGAAAAGCATATTTATGATAGCTCAAAATTGGAAACAACCCAAATGTCTATCAACAGTTGAATGGTATGGTAAACAGAATAATGGCCGCCGAAGGATGTCAAAGTCCTAATCCCCAGAATGTGAATACTTTACTTAACAGGGGATTTTGCAGATGTGATTAAATTAAGGACCTCAAGGTGGGAAGATTATGCTGGATTATTTATGCGGGCCCAACCTAAATTACATGGGTTCTTAAAATCAGAGAACCTTTTCTTCTTCTTCTTTTTTTAAAATTTATTTTATTTATTTATTTTTGGCTGCGTTGGGTCTGTTGCTACACGCGGACTTTCTCTAGTTGTGGTGAGCAAGGGCTACTCTTGGCTGTGGTGCGCGGGCTTCTCACGACGGTGGCTTCTCTTGTTGTGGAGCATGGGCTCTAGGCATGCAGACTTCAGTAGTTGTGGCACGTGGGCTCCGTAGTTGTGGCTAGCATGCTCTAGAGCGCAGGCTCAGTAGTGGTGGCGCACAGGCTTGGTTGCTCTGCAGCATGCGGGATCTTCCCGGACCAGGGCTTGAACCCGCCTCCCCTGCATTGGAAGGCGGATTCTTAACCACTGGGCCACCAGGGAAGCCCATCACAGAACGTTTTCTGACTCTATTCAGAGAAGGAGGTATAAATACTGAAGAATGGTCAGAAAGATGCAAAGTTGTTGGCTTTGAAGATGGAGGAAGTAGCCACGAACCAAGGAATACAGGCAGCCTCCAGAAGCTGGAAAAGGCGAGGGAGCAGGCCCTGCCCTAGAGCCTCCAGAAAGGAATGCAGCCCTGCCTAGACCTTGATTTTAGCCCACTGATATCTTTATTGGACTTCTAACCTATAGATCTGTAAGATAATAAATTTCTGTTGTTTTAAACCACTAAATTTGTGGTGATTTATTATAGCAGCATCAGAAAACTAATACAAATGGATTTAAATATAGATATAGGGTATAGTCATAAAACACATCTATAAAAAGAACAAACTCAACAATATAGATGAACCTCACAGATACAATGTTGAGTGAAAACAAGTAAGATACAAAATAGTATGTACTGTCTGAGTCCGTTTATTTCTATTTATGTGAAGTTCAAGAACAGGCAAGAGTGATCTGTGGTGATAGAGTTCAGAATAGTAGTTAGTCTTTGCACTAAATGAAAAGGAGCATGAGGCAGCTTTTTGAGGTGCTGAAAATGTTCTTTATCTTGATCTAGATGGTGACTGCAGAGGTGCATACATGTGTAACAATGCATTGAGTTCCACACTTAAGGTTTATGTAATCTGCTAGTTAAAGTTATACCTCTATATAAAAAAAATAATGGGGAAAGTCTAGAATACTCACTTGTTGACACAGTTCGTAATCCGTAGAGTAAAAAATATTTTTTAAACTTCTTTTGTTTTTAATTTGTTGGTTCTCCACTAGAGGGCACCCCTGCACAAGAGCGAGTCTTCATTTAATGTTGCAGGGATGGCCAGGGATGGCCATTGGCAGCCTGCCCCAGGCTGGCTTTACATACAGTTCACCTCCAACATTTCTCCCTCGTAGTCACTGTGCCCTTTTAAACTATTTGTGGGAGGCACACATGTAGCCAGACAATCACGCTAAAGTGTGATAAGTGCTGTGACAAAATGTTTTTTTCAACTATTAGACAAGAGCAGATAAGGAATCTGGGTGGCCAGATCAAAGGATGAGCAAGGTTTAGCAATGCCTAAATGCGTGCACTCTGTCTCTGTTTAAAAAGTCAAAACCTTAACATCTGGAGATGTTTGTGTGAATTTTGACCCCTAAAAGTCTTAAGAAAGGATGTTCTTGAGTTGCCAGCATCAATATTTAGTATAAAAAGAATTTTAAGTGTGATAACTCTTTGGAACTCTCCCACGAAAAGAGGGCCTTCTTCCATTTTTAGAAACTCCACACACCTCTACAGATCAAAGTGCAGTCTGTTCGCTATTTACTGTAGTCTGTTGCTATTCATTCTTTCTTTCTTTCAACAGTTACTGAGCACCTTACCATGTCCCAGACCCTGTCATCCGGAATCAGAGGTAAGGATGCTAATCCCCTGTCCTCAAGCGGCTCACACACTGGGGGAGACAGACACGATCACCACACAGCCTAAGGAAGTAGCAGGGAGGCCACACAGGACTGGGAGGTGGGGAGGGGGGATTAAAGGATGGTCTCTGGGAATAGGTGATTTTTGAAGTTGTGATCGTTTAACAGGAGATGAAGGACATCTTAGGTGTAGAAAATATTGTTTCTAACGCATACCAGCACAAGCTGTGACAAAGGGACATTAGCATGATGCTACCATAAAGGTACCAGATACACAAACTGCTTTGGGAAGGCTGAAAAGGGAGAAATTAATTTGGTAGAGTCACATCTAGGAAGGTTTTGTGTGCCACTTCCAGGTTGACCTGGAAAAAATGAGTGAAGATTCACTCGGTGAAAAGGTGGTTTGCACAGGCAACCAGCAGGTGGCGCCCACACTTCTCCGCAGCATGCAGATACAGCGGGCCAGATGCTCCCAAAAGTACACCACCCCACCACCACCCCTAGGAAGGAGCCAAATGCAGAAGATGCCTGCCTGGACCAACCCCATCCCCTCCCCCACCTAACACACACACACACACACACACACACACACACACACACACACACACACACACACCCACACACACACACACACACACACACACACACACACACACACACACACACACATACCATAGCACATACCTGAGCTAGTCTGTACCCACTACCCAGAGAAAGGAGAATCTGGGTAGGAAACAGCCATGGTGAATAAACCCCATATTTGCTTTCATTTTACAGAAGAATGTAACTTCTGTGCTTTCTCTTTCAGGAAACAAAACATGGATCATCTACTGAATGCCATGAAAAGAGAGAACTAAAAACAGTCATGGATTTCAGAGTAGTGCGGAAGCTGGGCATAAAACTAGGGGTAAAAGGAAACAGCCTCGATGTGGAGAGAAGATGGACACTCAGAGATTGAGACTCCCGAGGGTTCCTCTGTGACCCCTGAGCCACCCCACCCACACCTGGAGAGGCTGGCCTAGAATGTCGCATCTGCTACAGGTAGGGATGGCTCACCCACAAAAGAAACACAGATAAAGAAAGCAAAAGGGGGACCAATGGGGAAGACTCCACGCTCCCAATGCAGGGGGCCCGGTTCGATCCCTGGTCAGAGAACTAGATCCCGCATGCCACAACTAAGAGATCCTGTGTGCCGCAACTAAAGATCTCATGTGCCGCACCTAAGACCCGGCACAGCCAAATAAAAAAATATTTTTTTAAAAAAAAATGAAGAAGGCAATAGGGTGTTGAGGAGAGGACAGGGCTCTGGAGCCAGAACACCTGACTTTCTATCCCTGTGACCATGGACAAGTCACCCACTCTCACTGAGCCTCCACTTCTCAATTTATAAATGGGTTCATAACACCCTCCCAGAGGAGTTGGCAAGAAGTGCCTAATGATGCCCAGCATATAACAGTTACTCAATAAACGGTGATGTCTGGTCCCCATTACTCTCCTCCTCTCTCACTCCCTACCAGCCACACTGGCCTCCTCCCTGTATCTTGCATGCGTCAGGCACACTCTCGTCTCAGGGCATGTGCACTGGCTATTTCTTCTGCCTGGAATGTTTCTTACCCATGATATCTCCTTGGCTCACTCCTTAAGCTCATTCAAGTACTGGTGCCAAAGTAGGCTTCTTAATAAAGTGGATCGGACCAGTCAGTCCATTTAAATTGTAACTCGCTCCCCAACCTCATCACATGCACTCCCAATCCTCCTAATTCCACTCTATTTTAATAGCCATTATCACCTTCCAACATTTTATGTAATTTACTTATTTATTAGGTTCATTGTTTACTGTCTACCCCGCACCCCCACTTTTCTTCCCCTACTTTTATCTGTTCTGTTCACTGTTGTATCCTTAGTGCCAGGTAACACGGACTGGGACATAGTAGAGGCTCAATAAATACTTACTGGTTTCAGTGGCTATATATATAACTGATTCACTTTGCTGTACACATGAAACTAACACAACATTGTAAATCAATTATACTTCAATAAAAAATTTTTAACATCTTTATTGGAGTATAATTGCTTTACAATGGTGTGTTAGTTTCTGCCGTATAACAAAAAATAAATGAATAAATGCATGAACGACCTTCCATCTCTGAGAATCAAGTCTCTTCATCTGTCACACAGGGAGAGCTGGTGTTAAGAGGAAAGGTGGTCTCTTATAGAAAAGGACCAGGAGGAGGGGAAGCCCTACATCATGACAGAGTGTTTTCCAAGAGGCTGTCAAGGGTGCTCAGCAGCGAGGGATGAAGGGCTTCCCAGACACATAACTGGGCCCAATTTTCATGCCCTGTGCAGAGGGCATGAAACTTGCTACAATTTGGCTCTGGGGGGGGGAGCATCAAAGTGTAGGAGTGTAAGCAGGGCTCTGTGTCTTTGGAGGTTGGCACTAATTGCCCCCCACTGTACTCTGGGGACTCATAAATCAGTACAGGTTGTTCCTTGGCCTGGAGGTGCCCACAGTCAACTTTTGTCTTTTGGAGAGGGGCCAACCTGGATTTAATCTCAGCTCCTCCACCATTGAGTTATGATCTTGGACACATCACATAATTTCTCTGAACCTGAGTTTACTCCTCTGTCAAACAGGATAATAATGGCCACCGCTCGAGGGTATTTTGAGTGCCCAGCACACTGCTTACACATAGTGTGCATTTGACAAAAACTATTTCCCTTCCACTTCCATCTTGAGCTCTGTTTTCCTGAGACATAGCGGTGCAATTCATAACTTTCCCTGCAGAGGGCGCCAGAGCACCAAGGAATCCTAGATTCCCAAGCTCCGCCTGACAGCACAGGGCAGCTGTGGGCAAGGTAAGCCAGCCAAGGTTCTCTGGGGCCGCAGACCTGGGGCTCCTCTCTCTCCATACCCTCTACCCAAACCTTCCTCCTGAGCCAGCCTGCTTCCCACAGGCTGCCCATCAGCTCCCCTGTCCCAGGCTCTAATCAACATGCCAACGCTCTTTTTAGTCACTTGATACAACCTCTGTCCTGGGTAAGTAATAAATTGGTTTGATAAAACCAATTTTGCTGGGAAGTTGCTAGATAATACCCGCTCCTCCCAGGCAACATATGTGGATTTTAACAGGGGCTTCTGAACACGTATTTGGGAACAAGTGGGCATTCCAGATGCTAAAATCAAGTGTGGCTCATTTAGACAGACCTGCATTTCATGGGGAATACTGAGGATTTAGTGCCTACTCTCAGTGAGCTTACATTAGATTAAACAGATAAAATTGCTCATACTCCACCATTTTTACACCTACAAAACAACAATTTCATATGGTCAAATTAATGTTTCACCCCTTCACCTCTTCTCAATTTCACTACAAACCCTAGCTATTTGTTTGTTTGTTTGTTTGTTTAAATTTTCCCATTGCATTTCTGCCCTCAGCTTCTGTTTTCATTCTCGTTCTATCCCCTCCTGGCCCTACAGTCTCAGGTTCTTGCTCCTTGCCACAAGCACACCTCGTCCTTGTGAGGCATCTCTCAGGTGTGGCAACTGCTATGATGGGCGTGGCCCCCACTGGTGTCTCCAGAGCACAGACACCTCGGGCACATCAGGGCTTGGTCCAGCCAGGGGCCCCAGCTTCTCCCACACCAGGGTGTCCCACGAGCCCTCTCTCGGGCTCCCAGCAGGTTTCCTTGCCCTCGCAGAGTCTGGAATATGAGTCCCACAGAGTAATTATCTTAACCCCTCTGAGTCAAATTGTCCTTAACTGTAAAATGTAAAAGGATAATGCCCACCATGCAAGGTTGTCATAAGGCACCAATGGAGTAATGACTGTGAAAAACCTAGCACCAGGCCTGGCAGATGATGGTCACTGCAAGTTACAATTCCCTCTCAGGACCCCATGCACCGTTTACAAAACTGAAGCCCCCAAAGCAATCTTACTGTTCCTTCCACCCCTTCCGAGAATCCTGTTTACTGTTACATCCCCACAGTTCACCATCTTGTCCGAAAGGACTGAGTCCTGCCCTACCAGCTTCTCCCATCCTGTCCCAGGACCCTGGGATCAACCCTTCCACACAGCCAGAGTAGTGACAGTGATACCAGATCCATAAAACAATATCAGTATTTCCACATGGATCCTGAGTAATAAGAATATCTCATATTCTATTTCAAAAGGGAACAGAGTTGCCATTAACTTCTGCTCTTTCTCCGCAGATGTTGATCCACCCGGGACAACTTCATGTGGCCTAACACACACGCGTGTAACTGGAGTCCACTGGAGAATGGGGTGGAGTGGGACAAAATTTTTCCAAATTTGATTTTTAAAAAACTGTACACCTGAGAATCCCAATGAACCCCAAACATAAGAAACATGAAGAAAACTACACCAAGGCATGTCATAACCAAATTGCTTAGAACCAGGGACAAAGGGGGAAAAAAATCTTAAAAGTAAATGGTGGGGGAGGTTGGTGGGAGGGGGGAATACATTATTTACAGAGGAAGAAAGAGAAGAATGACAGCAGGCTTCATGTCGGAAACAAACCAAGCCAGAAGGCCACGGAACAATATCTTTAAATTACTGAAAGAATAACCTTCAGCCTAGAACTTTATATCCAGTTTAAAAAAAATTATTTTTCAAAAATAGATCTGTCTCCTAAGGCAAAAGAAATAAAAGCAAAAATAAACAGATGCGACCTAAGTAAATTTTTTTTTTTTTTTTTTTTGCGGTACGCGGGCCTCTCACTGCTGGGGCCTCTCACTGCTGCGGCCTCTCACTGCTGCGGCCTCTCCCGTTGCGGAACAACAGGCTCCGGACGCGCAGGCTCAGCGGCCATGGCTCAGGGCCCAGCCGCTCCGCGCGGTATGTGGGATCTTCCCGGACCGGGGCACGAACCCATAACCCCTGCATCGGCAGGTGGACTCTCCACCACTGCGCCACCAGGGAAGCCCAACTTTATTAAATTTAAAATCGTTTGCAGAGCAAAGGAAATGTTCGACAAAATGAAAAGATAACCTAGAGAATGGGAGAAAAAAATTTTAGAAGAACTAAGGAATTTTTAAGACGTTCAAAGGCTGAAAGAATCCATCACCAGAAAACCAGAAATACAAGGAATGTTCAAGGAAGTCCTGCAGGCAAGAGAGAGGTGATGTCAGAGGGCACCTGAGAGACACAAAGGAGGGAAGAGCACCTGCAATGGTAATCACGTGCTTCAATGTAAAAGCGCTTTTTATTATTTAAGTCTCTTTTAAACGGAACAGTGGAATACTGAATCTCTAAAAACATATCTTGATGCCTGGGCAAGGCACCCAGCAGCGAGCGCAGGGCCACCCCTTCTGCGAGGCGCCTGGGAGCCGGGAGGCGGCGCCTTCAGCTCTTGGCCAGCAGGGGGAGCCCGTGGGCTTCAGAAAGGACGCTGCCACCCAGCCGGCCTGCCCTTCCCGATGACAAACTCCCTGGGCCAGGTAGGATAGGGTTCTCCAACAGCGACAGAGGTGGGATCCCTCGAGGATAAATTATAAAACGTGAATGGATGGGCCCTGATCCGGGCTTTCCCATTAATTTGCTGTGCAACTTCATTTGGGCTCCTGCCTTTCTGGGCCTCATCGGCTCCCTCACTGGTAAAGTGAAGGGTGAGACTAGCTGGTGTGTAAGGACCCTCCATTTCCCGCACTCTGCCATTCCTTGGTCCTGCCTAGGATGAACCAGCCAGGCCCCTCTGCTTCTGCCCTGGTGGAGCTTCCAGTGGTGAAGACAGGCAGAGCCCTCTCCTCCAGGGAAGGTTTAAAGAAAGAAGGCTTTGAGAAATTAGAACCTTAAAAATCCAGCGCAAGTATTCCCTGTGCCTGTCAGCCACCTCCACTTCCCACGTGCAACCACAGGCAAAGCACTTAATATAATTCTTTCATTTAATTAAACATTCCAACCCCCAAAGCAAGGGAGATAGAAATAATTGTCCCGCTTTTACACATGAAGAAACTGAGACCCAAAGATGTTAAGAAACTTGCTTAAAGTCAGACAGCTAATAAGAGGTGGGGCTGGAATTTGAGCCAAAGGCCGTGCCCTGACACGTGCTCCCCTGCGAGCTGCCGTGAACTTTGCCCTGAGCCTCCTGAGAAATGCCTCTGTCTGCTGTTGGTTCCTCAGAATCACACTCTAACCTGGAAGGGGTCCTGTGGTCCTCTGTGCACTCCCTCCTTTTGCATAGGAAGACGCAAATTCAACGGGGTTTTCTATTTATTTATTTTTATATTTCTTAATTGAAGTATAGCTGATGTAAAATACATGTTACAGGTGTACACTATAGTGATCCACAATTTCAAAGGTTATACTGCATTCATAGTTATTATAAAATATTGCCTATATTCCCCATGTTGTACAATATACCCTTGTCGCTTATTTTATACCTAATAGTTTTTACCCTCAAAAGGGTTTTTAAATGTTTAGATCCTCTTACACCTGACCAGTTCTCTTCCTATAAAAGTCCACTTTAATAGGAATGTGGCTTAATGATGGTTCTATACTGTACACTGGGATAGAACCTCAGAGCTGACACATAAGCACCTGAGTGTTATCTAAGCTCTTCACAACAAAGGTAAACGTTCATAATAAAAATGAATTTTTTAAAAATGCTCATTTTATAGATGTGGATATTTCAGCACAGTTTAAGTAACTTGGTCAAGATCATATAACCAAGAGTTAACTAAAAATATCTGTAACCTTAATCCCCCAATTCTAATCTCATGCTTTTCCATGACACCTGTTTTCTTCCAAGTCACTCTTTACCTCCAAAGCCTGTGATACATAATGGGTATATGAGTGTGTGTGTGTGTGTGTGTGTGTGTGTGTGTGTGTGTGTGTGTGTATCATGTTTATAGGAGAGGGAAATGACAAAAAAATGCTCAGATTAAAAATGCTCTAAATAAAAATGCTCAGCTGGATGGAGCAGTGGCAAAGGGTACCATCAGCAAGAAGGACCCCTCCTTTCTTGATGAGACCAACTCACAGAACCCAGGGATTCCCGGGGGTCCTCCCCTGCCTGCCCCCTCCCCTGGCCTGAGCTGGGCCACTTCCTCTGTGCCCATGTGACAGAGCAGGCCTCTGTTCTGGGTACCAGGTCTTCCATTCAAACTCCCCAGAGCAGACCCTACCCCAGCCCCTAGCCTTCTCTGAAAGTCAGGAGGGGCCAGGGAGCAGCAGGGGCCCCCCTTGCACGCCCCTCATCTTTAATGAAGGAAAGATACCATCACCTGTCAGCTGCCGGGACTTAATTAACACCTGCTCTGAGTTTCAGTTGCTGATTCAGGGTGCTCCTCCCGGCTGAGGCTCCTATGGGAAAGTCTGTCAACCTGCTAGAGGTGGGACGTAGGAATGAGCTCAGTGTAGGGGCAGGGCTCACTCCTGTTTGAATTCTTCCAGCATCTTAGCACTAGAACAGGAACCAGCCAGCCTCTAACTAAACAACAGCCCTGTTTTGAAACCCTAACCCTCCCCTCCTGCAACCTGCCCAGACAAAGGGAGAGAGGTCCGTCCAGCTCACCCAGTCCTCAGGGTCTCCAACCCACACTGTTTCTCCAAACCCCTCTCACACGGGTATACCTCCCTCCTCCCCAGTCAGGAGGATCTCCAAAACTTGAACCCAGGACTGTCTAGCTCTGAGCCCGATATCAAGTCTAGAACCTTCCCAGCTTGAACTCTGCACCTCGGGTCATGACTCGGCTTTCACAGTTCCATCCCCATTTTCATCTCCTCCCCAAATTCACACCCTTGGGAAGGGCACCAGAATTCATTTGAATTATTTGAAGGAGGAATAAGCAAATAAATAAACAAGCTCGTTACAGAGTGTGATAAGCACTAAAGAAAACAAATAGGATGATGAGTAGAGACTGGCTGCAGGGGATGGGGTGGTACCACTGTAGCTACAGGAGACCCGGAAGGGCCACTTCCTGGAACGGCTCCATGTGCACATCCTGCAGCCCAGTATATACACCACCTCTGCATTCGCAACCACTCCTGCCACCTACATCCAGCATCCCTGCCTTTTCTCCATAGCTCTTGCAACTCTTTGATATGTTTTACTTATTATTTTGCCTGTTTTTAGTCTAACCAACTATAATTGGAGGGTAAGGATTTTGTTTGTTTTGTTCACCCCTCTATCCCCAGCGCCCTGAACAGAGTTTTGACACACAGCAAGTGCATCATAAATAGGTGTTGAATAAATTAAAGTGGGCTCCATTTCTCCCCGGCAAGATGAGCATGAGCGAACAACCCGGAAGGAGCTGGCTTTCCAAACCCTCAGCCATTTTCAGAGAAGACTTGGGCAGACATCTCTCTGATCTTCCAGAACCAAAAGGAAGGGCAAGGCTCCTGCACTGCAGGCCATGCTGCAGGAGCAATGTCCCCTAGCTGGAGAGATGCCCAGGATCCAGGACCCAAGCTTCTGGCAAAGAGCCTACTCTCCCTTTGACTTGATCCTTCCCTTTCTCTCACCCCCCACATTGAGATCTCTTCATTTAATCACCAAATATATTTTGAAGCTGCCCACTTTGTCTCTGTCTCCTTTTCCACTACTTAGTCTGAGCTACCCTCTTGTCTGCCTGGACCACTGCAGTAGCCTACCAGCTGGTCTCTCTGCTCCTTCTCTGAGGCCTCCCAGTTAGAGCTCGTGCAGCATTCATGGTGCTTATTTTAAAACATAAAATTAGAGTATCTTCTCTCTGCTTAAAATCCTTCAGTGGTTTTTCTTTGCTCTTAAGACAAAATCCAAACTCACTCAACCTTATCTCCTACCTCCTTGCCCTTCACTTGCTACACTCAAACCCCGCTGGCCTCCTCTCTCTTTTTCAAATACAGATCCTCTTTGACTTACGATGGAGTTATATCCAAAAAAACTCACAATAAGTTGAAAATACTGTAAGCCAAAAATGCCTTTAGGGCTTCCCTGGTGGTGCAGTGGTTGAGAGTCCGCCTGTCGCTGCAGGGGACACGGGTTCGTGCCCCGGGCTGGGAAGATCCCACGTGCCGCGGAGCGGCTTGGCCCGTGAGCCATGGCCGCTGAGCCTGTACGTCTGGAGCCTGTGCTCCGCAACAGGAGAGGCCACAACAGTGAGAGGCCCACGTACCACAAAAAAAAAAAAAAAAAAAATGTTACCTTCTTGGGGTGGCCTTGGGGGCCTGGCTACCTGAAGGAGTGCCCCTTCAGATACAGCTGTTCTGTGCCATACCATCACATTCATTTCCTTCCTAACCCTACATCCTCTGTAATTGCTTTTATTTTTAGTGTACTGTCTGCTTCCTCCACTAGTGGAAGCTCCATCAGGGTAAGAATCATTGTCTCTTTAATTCATATCCCTTCTCTGAATGCCTCCCACGTGGTTGGTGCTCAATGAATATTCTTTGGAGAGAATGGTTACAGGGGCCTCTCCTTATTAGCATTTTATCAATCTTTTACCCATTGACCCTGGTTGCAACCTTTTCATCCTGCTTGGCCTCTTACAGCCTGTGCACCTTTGACATCCCCTCCACGGGGAATCCACCTCCTCTCTCACAAGGCCAATTACTTCACATCCTTGAGAGCCTCTGGGGCTTTGCTTTTCCCTCTGACCAATATGTTCCTCCGATACTTCTGTACCAGTTGAACCTTCATCCACCCTTCAGTGCAAGGTTCAAACATGACGTCTTTGAAGTGTGTGCAGATCCCCGACATCTCATCCCTTCCTTTAGGTCCCAGGTGGACTATGGCATCTTCTTGAAGACAGGGATCTGTCTTATTCATTATCATATTCCCAAGACTTACCAGTACACATAAACATAGTAGGTGCTCAGTACATGTGAGTGGAACTGCATGGGAGGCCCTTTATTACGTGATCTCTTAGCTCTGGGACTGTCTTTCGTCCCTTCAGTGACTCCTTCCCTCTGTTAGCTTCTGCGTGTGAAACTTCCTGAGTTTCTCCTCTCAAACCTGGTATTTTTCTGCACTCTATTCCACAGAGCATCAGAGTTTTAAACAGCTCTTCAATTCCCAGCACACAGGAAGTCCTGCATGTTGGGACTCCTCCTTATTCCGGGGGCCAGCCCTGTCCTTGACCTCTCCAACTCTCTACCTGGCCAGGCAGCATCAGTGGACAGACCT
>NW_006787556.1:1269722-1326791 GCF_000442215.2 Lipotes vexillifer | reverse complement strand
TTTTTATAAATTTATTTATTTATTTATTTTTGGCTGTGTTGGGTCTTCGTTTCTGTGCGAGGGCTTTCTCTAGTTGTGGCAAGTGGGGGCCACTCTTCATCGCGGTGCGCGGGACTCTCACTGTCGCGGCCTCTCTTGTTGCAGAGCACAGGCTCCAGACGCGCAGGCCCAGTAGTTGTGGCTCACGGGCCCAGTTGCTCCGCAGCATATGGGATCTTCCCAGACCAGGGATCGAACCCGTGTCCCCTGCATTGGCAGGCAGATTCTCAACCACTGCGCCACCAGGGAAGCCCCAGACCTTATTTTTTAAAGGGTCTCTGATGAACCATTCTGACACTCAATGGTGCAACAGAAATGGGACACAGATTTCTGCTTTATGCCAGGAGGACATGACCTTAGGAAATGACTACTCAAGACTTGGGGGCTGTTGTCCATTGGGATGAAACTAGGAAGGACAGGGCCAAGGGAAATTCAGTCCAGGGGGTCACTCTGCCTCCTCAGCTCATGGAGTTGATTTTAGACAGGGGTTCCAATGAGGACAGCATTTTTGTAAAAGCAGAATCAAGTCACACAGCCATAAGACAACAGCAAACCCTCTGAATTCAATGTGGCCACCAAGCACCTAGGACCATGCTCCATGGCACTGTTTTTAGAACTATATAATAGGTCTACATGGGTGATCTCAGGGAAAAGTCAGGCAGGTGCAGTTCTAGGGTAACTACAATTAGCGTCCTAAACTCCCACCCACAGCACAGCACATCTGTCGCATGTTCGCCCTGAGACTGAATGAGTGCTGCACTGAGTCCAAGGTTTGGCAACACCTGCATCTCTACCCCCACCCAGATGAACGTCAAGAGCTATTGGTAAGGTTTAAGGTGAAAAGCACAGGCTTTGAAGTGAAACAGATCAGGGTTTGAATCATGACACACCCACTTGCGAACTTCATTCAGCAAATATTTGCTGAAGTCGTTCTATGCACCAGACACTGGATCAGACCCTGGGGAGAAAGAAGGAAACAGAACAGACATGGACTTCGGACAAATTAAACTTGCAGGCCTCGGCTTTCTCATCTCAAATGAGGTAATGGCTACCCCTTAGAGATATTGGGAGAATTTTATAGGATAATACGTGTAATTGTGGATCTCTTTACCACAAGCTCATTGTAATTAACAAAACAACATGGCAGCACTATGTGCGAAAAGCCATATAATTGTTTAAACTCTTGAACCCTAAGGAACATTTATCCTAAGGAAAAGCCCAGAGACGAAGATTATATATGAAGGAGAGAGATGGGAAAGAAAGAAAGCACCTACTAAGTGTATACATTTTGCCAGGTACTGGGTGAAATACCTTACATTTGTTACCTCATGAAAATGAGCAAAGGAAAAAAAATAGAAGCGACCTAAATATTCAGCAGCAGTAGAATGAATGGAATATTTTACAGTCATTTAAAGTAAGTATAAAGACTATGTAGCAACACAGAAAAATGCTCATGACATCATGTTAGCTGGAAAAAGTAGGTTACAGAGTGTGGGCATGCGGATGACAATTGCAGCTATGTACAATTCCTACTCAAACACAGCCACACAAAACAGCAAGGCTTGCTCTAGAATGATGGGTTGATGAAGATGATTCTTTTGCTCTCCATTTCCCAAACTACTTGCAGTGCTGTTTCATTGTTTATTATGTTAGTTTGATAGGTGTACTTTGCTTAAGGTACTCTATTTGCTGGTTGTTGCACTCTGTCCTATTTGGCCTCCCATCAGTTCTGAGAGGGGAGGATAAAGATATTTTCATGCTTCAGAGTCTCGGTAGGCAGCAAATCTTTGACGAGGCATCAGTTGCATTCAATTAATTGCTGTTTCCTGAAAAATAAATGGAAGAGCTATACCCCCTTTATATTTAGCTCTTCAACTGTTCATAGCAAGCCTTCAGCACCTAAGATACTGTTACAGCAGCACCTGCCAGCTCCAACATCAACAACTGGAGGGCTCTATGTCCCTAGGAGGGTCATCAGCACAGGCTGACCTCCCATCCACCCACCCATCCATCCATCCACTTACCCTACCATCTATTTCTCTATCCATTTTACAATTCACTATCTGTCCATCCATATACCCCATCCCTCTGCCATTTACCCATCTACTCTTCCTTGGAAGGATATCATCACAAAACTCCCTTACAGGACTTATAAAAATGTCCCAATTCTTCAGCTGAAAAATCAGGTATGAAAGGGAAAGGTCCACGTTCCCAAATGGGGTCAATGAAGCAACAGGACAGGACCCAGGAGACACGCTTCTCATCTTCTCTCAGTCCCCAGTGGGCTAACAGCTGGTTCAGCAACTGGGCGGTCTCAAGGCCCATCCTGGGAACAAAGGGCCTCAGTAATCAGGTCACATTTGTCACCAGGGTCCTCCCTGTCCCACTAGCACCCAGTTGGCTGGCTGGAACAGGATCTTCAAAGCATTCCAAGTATTTGCCAGCTAAATCTGTCACATTCTAGCCCTGTAGGTGGAGTGGGAGAGGCTGTGCCATATGCACTTGTCAAGCTGCCAACTGAAAACCTGTTTTAATCAGTTAAATAATGGGCTCTCGCTACATGAGCCTGGACTGTGACCTTCTCAATCAAGCGCTAATTGGGGTTGATGAGAACAAGCTATCCTGGACCTTGTCACTCTGCATCAGACTGCTTAGAGCCCTACCTCAATCCCTAATGAGGTTAGATGGGGACACCGAGCCAGGGTCTGCTGACTGACTGGGCCGTGTTCACAGAACAAACTTAAGAATTAAACATTTATCAAGCGTGCGTTCTATGTGAGGTCCAGTGCCGGGTGCTAGGAATGCAGGGATGAACCTAGCGCATTTCCTGCCTGCAAGCACACAGTCTGGGGGAGAAAACAGACCCTAAGACACTGACAACAAGTGTGCAAGGGGCCATAACAGGGTGCAGTGAGAGTCCAAAAGTAGGAGCAGCCACATCTGTCTAGATAATCCCAGACGCTTTAGAGAAGGAGGCATTAGAACAGGGCCTGGACAGCACAAGCAGACATGGCTGTTCCCTGATAGATCAACCCATGGAAAACCAAGGGAGAGGGCCCTCACACAAGGCTTCCGAGACCCTCTTTAACAGTGCAGCTCAGAGTTGAAAATGTAAGCCACAGAAGGTCCTCCTGGTGTTCCTGGAATACGCTTAAGGCTGTCATACCACCAGGTTACTGTTCTTTCTTCATTTTGTCTAGAATAGCTTCTCTTCTCTCTACCTGGCCCCGGTGTTCCCCAACCTACTACACTCCACTCACCCTTCAAGGCCCAACTCTTGGAGCTCTCCTGGAGTGACCCAGCCCCAGAGCCATGCCCCTCTGCTCCCTAAGTGGGGGACCACATTTATCAGGTTGCATCCCAGTTAATTTGTGAATCCTACAGCCTTATGTCCCCAGTAGCCCACAAAGTGCCTGGCGCACAGTAAGTCCTCAACATCTGATTGTCGAGAGACTGACTCATCCCAGGATGGACTCACACTCAGGTGATCCAGAAGCACCATCCTGACCCACTTTCGGCAAGGCTGAGCTTGTTGGCATGGCAGGAATCCATCAGTTAACTTGGGAAAAATAAGTCCATGTGGAAGCCAGCCAGCTCCCCAGCCAGTGTGTCACAGACCAGCTGCCACCTCCAACACACAGCATAGTTTCTAATGTTTATACGAAACTTGGAGCTTGCTGGGCACCAGTCAACAGTCAGCCGCCCACAAGTATTGACAGAGCCCTCACTGCTTACAAGGCATCAGAGCACCAGGACCCTTTAGAAGCTGGGAAGAAAAGTGGGAAGAGTTTACTAGTCATTGAAGATGAGATTAAGGTTGTTTCTTTTTAATTCATTGAAAAGGCAATCTGATTGATATCATCCTCATTATATATACTTTCCTGACCTTCCCATAGTGGGCCCGTCTTACTTGTATAGCTAGATTTCTTTTACTAAGATGAAAATTTCAAGACTCAAGGAGTCGTGAAGATTTCAGGAACATAGTCACTGATTAATATTTATTGATAGATTACCAATAGGCTCCAATTTGCTATATACCTAGTTATTAGCCATGATTGGGAAAGCAAGGAGGTACTGAGCGTGTGGAAAGGGGAAGGGCTGGTGGGAGCATTGGGAGGGTCGAGGGAGTGGCACTACAGAGCCCTCTGGAGGGTGCTGTCAGGGCAGTGACGTCATCAACAGGACAAACCCCACGTGGCCAGGCTTCTTCCCAAGTTGCCCTTCTCCCACCTCAGCTCACCATCCTTCCAACTCGAACCCTAAGGCCTTGGCCCCTAGAGCAGTTCTGTCTCTTTAGTTAACCTGCCCTGCATGGGAACAAATGGTTCTGCCTTCTTGTTTAGAAAAAAATGGGGGGGTGGTATAATTTTTTTCAAAGGGAACTTTGACAAACCAAGAGGAAAACAAAAGAAAAGCAATTAATTAGAAAATGGTAGAAGTGGGCTTCCCTGGTGGCGCAGTGGTTGAGAGTCCGCCTGCCGATGCAGGGGACATGGGTTCATGCCCTGGTCTGGGAGGATCCCACATGCCGCGGAGCGGCTGGGCCCGTGAGACATGGCCGCTGAGCCTGTGCGTCCGGGGCCTGGGTTCCGCAACGGGAGAGGCCACAACAGTGAGAGGCCCACGTACCGCAAAAAAAAAAAAGAACGTGATAGAAGTGAAAAGCTGTGCCAGGCACAGACTCCTTATCCTGCAGCACTGAAGATGCAGAGTGGCTTGGCTGGCACGTGCAACCCAGGGCTCTGCCTTCTTACTCTCACCAGGGATCTGCTACCTGCCACCCAGGTGCTGCCTCCACACCTTACCAACACAGTCCAGGCAGGTGAGAAGAAAACATTTTGCTGTTTCTCACCTGGGGGCTCTGAACTGAAGGCAGTTCTACCCACCCACCCCAACCAGCATCCCCAGGAGCCCCTTGGTCTCCCTTCCTAGCGGGTACCTGCCAGCAGATGAGCCGGCTGAATTTTTCTCTTCTGTAATCTTACCGGGAGAGGCCCCAGCCCAGACTCCCCCCATGTTGCCTGCTCTCAGGGCCCCATCTACTCATTGGTGCATGTCTCTCATCCTGGATCCTCTGTTCTGGTTAGCAGGCCCATGCTCACTGGGCCTGTCATTGACTGTCCTGTCAGTCACCCCTCCCCAGGACCCTGACATCTGGTGCCGCCCCCTGCCCCGGCTCCTGCGCAGGACTCACTGGGCTCGTCTCCCTGCAAACCTCAGGCCCTGCAGCCACTTGTACACATCTGGGCAGTGGTGGGGCTCCGCACCTCCCAGCCTCACTCTCGACCTTAAGCGCAATCAGGCACAGGTCTGTATTGCTCTGTTTCGCCCGGACCCTCCACATGTCATGCTCACACCTGCCTAGACTGTTCCCACTGCTCCTGAAATGAAACTCAGCGCCCTCACCCCCTACCCCACTTCTCAAAGCCTGTAAACCCCTTTTCCAATCTCAGCTCTACCATTTAACAGGCGCCTGACAGGGACAAGTGTTTTGAACCTTCCAGGGATAAGCCACATCTGTAAAATAGGGAAACTGAGCATAACTAACGCAACGAATCAAATGAAAGACAGTACAGGTAAAAAACACCTTGTTAACTACAACTTTGCTGTTAGTTTTCTTGGTCCCTGGCCGACTTCGTTGTCTGTCTTCCCCTGAAATACACCGTGTGTCTGCTTCAGGATGGTGGGCCCCTCTCCGGAGCCCGGCTTTTTTGCAGGTTTTCTGGTTGTCTCTCTTCCTTGCCTGTCCTCCACTCAGGCCTTCCTGCTATACACCCAGCTCAACACTAGGTGGCAGCCTGACCACAGGCTCTTGCTGGATGAGCCCTGCCCCCTGCCTGAGGGTTTCACCTGGGTTAGCGTTGTGCAGGCGCATCTCATGATCCGCCCTATCCCACAACCATGGCTGTTGGCAGCAGAAACCCAGGGAAAGCTTCCTGCTGCTACATTCAGGCTGAAGCTGCCATGGAGACAAGAGGAGGCTTGGGCCAGGTCCCAAGTCAGCTCTTCTGCCAGCTGGGGCTATGCTTGTAGAACAAATGTCCAACACAGCCCTTGGTGGAGCTGAGGCCTGGGTGGCCACAGAGGGGCCTGGCCCGGCAGCCTTTCTACCTACAGGGCCTGGAGCTCCCTGGGACCCAGAGGGCCCTCTGGGATCCCACCGAGCCTGGGGACACAAGCTTCCTACATTCAGCCTTTCTCTCCACCACTCCCTCCCCTCAACCTGTGTGTGACCAAGGCGCTGTTATTCGAAAACAGTTCTTCCTCATCTGGTCTCTCCTTTCTTAGTCACACTGATTGAAAAGCTGTCTTCACTCCCTCTCCCCTCACCACCTCCCACTTGTGCCTCAACCTGCTATATTCTGACATCTCCTCTGTCCTTCAAAATCTGCATCCCTGCTGCCATATTGCCAACTCCAGGGCCCTTCCCAGTCTTCACCTTGCTGCATCTCATTGACCACACTTACGCCCTTTCCTAGATACAGCTCTTTCTGTTCTTTTTCAGGTCACTGTAAAATGGGTTGATCTTCTTGATCTGCTCCATATACTCTCCTCAAACCTAATACTCTCATTTTTTTACCCAGCACTTATATCCCAAAGATTTTCAAATCTCTGCCTTAGGACCTGGCATCCCCTTGGCTCCAGTGTCCCATCTCCAGCCGATTCAACACACCCGAGACTGAGCTCCTCTCTCTGCCCCAGGCCTGATACACATGTTCCTCCTCCTGTTTTCTGTCTCAGTGAAGAGCATTATCAGCAGCCCAGTGGTGGCCAAAGCCAGACCACTGGAAGTCACTGCTGACCCTCCCTGAACCTCCTCTCCCCACAGTCACTTGATAGCCACGTGCTGTCCACTCTGCCACCTGGGGACCTCTCAGCCCTCTCCCCATCACAGTCCCTCCCCTGCCCAGGCAGGTCCTCATCTCCTCTTTTCCTGAACAATTGCAACAGGCTTCAAATTGGTCTCCCTGCTTTCATTCCTGCCGCCACCACTGCAGCTCCTCACCGCAATCAGCGTTCTTTATAAAATGCAGAGCTAAACAAGCCATTTCTATGCTCAAAACCCTTCAGGGCCCTGAGGGTAGCATCCAAATATTATTGCAAGGCTCACAAGAACCTTCATGACCTGGATCTGCCTGCCTTCTCTAGCCACACAGCTTGGTGGCCTCCACCCCCACAACTCTCTCTCTGTCTCTCTGCCCCTGCAAAATTGTCCCTGGACATCCCATGCCCTCACCTTCTACTATCCTTTCTGTCTGTACGTCCTCTCCTACCTCCTTTTTGTCCACTGGGACTCTGCTCAGAATTGTAACCCCAGTGCTGTATTGGGGGCCCCTTCTCTGTGCTTCCTTGATCACACAAAGTAATTGTGTGATCACATGTCACTAGACGCTAAGCTTGAGGACAAGAACTGTGTTTTTTTGGTCTTTGGGTCCCCAGCACCAAGTTCACTGTCTGACACAGAGAAGGGGTAAAACAAATATTTGTTGGATGGGTAGATGTATGGATGGAAAATGAAAAATTATTGTCCAGGAAAACTTTCCTGATTATTCAGACGTGGTCTGGTATTTAGACTTCTCACCTTAACCCCAAGCGTCTGGCACCTATTACATGAAGCCAGATCTCAGACCTCAGAATGCCCCAAAGCAGCACAGCACAGAGCTTTCCCTGGGACCAGCGGGTGGGAACATCTTCCCCAGGTTCCCACCAAAAAGTTTAGGCACTGAGTAGAATGCAACCGATGCAGGGCCCCAACTGTACTCTCACTTCGACCCAGAGGGATGCCCTTGCCAGACCAGGGAGATGGGAGCAATGCAGTTCAGCACTTAACCAGAAGACAAAGCCAACCTCTCTACAGTTTGTCCCCTGCAGAGGAAGGGAGTGCTGAGCAACACACAAGCCTGGGGAACTCCAGAGCAGGCACACAGAAGGCAGGACCCCTATTGACAATTCAAATGAGATGCAGTGATGTTTACAATAGCCAAGACATGGCAGCAACCTAAATGTCCATCGACAGAAGAATGGATAAAGAAGATGTGGTATACATATACAATGGAATATTACTCAGCCATTAAAAAGAATGAAAGAATGCCATTTGCAGCAACCTGGATGGATCTAGAGATTGTCATACTGAGTGAAGTAAGTCAGACAGAGAAAGAGAAATATCATATGATATCGCTTACATGTGGAATGTAAAAAAAAAAAAATGATACAAATGAACTTATTTACAAAACAGAAACAGATTCACAGACTTAGAGAATGAACTTATGGTTACCAGGGAGGGAAGGGTGAGGGGCAAGGGTTAGTTAGTTAGGGAGTTTTGGATTGACATGTATACACCGCTATATTTAAAATGGATAACCAACAAGGACCTATTGCACAGCACAGGGAATTCTGCTCAATATTCTGTAACAACCTAATTGGGGAAAGAATTTGGAAAAGAATAGATACATGTATATGTATAACTGAATCACTTTGTTGTACACCAGAAACTAACACAACGTTGTTAATCAACTACACTCCAATACAAAATAAAATGTTTAAAAAAATAAAAAATATTAACCTATTAAAAAAACAAAACAAAAACAAACAAACAAACAAAAACAAGTGAGATGCAAACACAGGAACAAGTCTTAAGGGAAAAGCCTCTTCTTTTTTCATGTGGCCCCCAGCCTTGTTTGGCCTCCCTGCAACAGCTTCCAGAGAAGTGAATAAAACACCAAAGAGGGAGGAAAGCTTGATTTATTTCTCAACTCTCAGCCTCTCTCTCCCAAAGGCAGAGCCCACTGATCAAAACCTGAGGGTCTGGAACCTGGGCAGACCCCAGGAAGTAGAAGCCCAAGTGCCTGCTCCTACTAATAATGACCACAGCAGGCTATGGTAGCACTGACAATGTTGGCTTACATTGCAGGACACACTTTACAGGCTGGATCTGTTCCTGCTCTTTTCTCTGATTGCTGTCCCACCACACTGTCTTAAGTCTTAGCCATCCCTCAAAACCCTGTGCAAATGTGTGATCTGTGAAGCTTTCTCAGAGCCACCTACCACCAGCCTGAATTAAACAATATTTTCCCCATATTTCTATAATATACTGTTCATACTCCTTTTACAACACTAATCTCAATTTCTCTTTCATTGGTATTTCGTATGACTGTCTTTGATTATGTTCCTGACAAGGCTATAAATGCCTGGCAGAGAGGGACTATTTTACCCATGTCTGCATACCCCATGATTTTAGCCCTATGTTCTAGGCATTTGATAAATGTCCATTAAATTGAATTACAATTTTCAAAGCATTACAAAGCACCATGCAGACAACTAGGTTTATAAGTTCAAAGCATATGGAGAAAATAAGAGTGATCATATGGGCGGGGCTTATCTGGGAAGACTTCCTGGAGGAAGTGTGGCTGGAGGAGGCTGTGCAAGGTGGGGCTGAGAATCATGACCAAAGCCTTACTGTTAATTTAATGTCTGGGAGGCAAAGGCCAGGCTTCTCTCCTTCCTTACCCACCTTTTTCCCCATCCCAGTATAGAATAGTGGCAGTATAGTACTGTGGTTAGAAATGCAGACTCTCAAGACAGACTGCCTGGAGGTATATCCTAGCTTAGTCACTTAATAGCTGTGTGACCTTGGGCTAGTCACCTCACCCATCTGGTCTCAGTTTCTTCCTCCCTGTAAAGTATGGGTAAAGTAGTATCTAACTCACTGGATTATGTGATGATTTAATGAGTTAATCTATGTAAAACTCTTACAAGGTGCCAACAGCTAATTTCAATGTTTTATACAGATTAACTCATTTAATCTTCACACAGCCCAATGAGGTCGATACTATTATTATCCTTATTTTACAGGTGAGGAAACTGAGACTCAGAGAGCGTGAGGTGGGGAGACTATTAGCATATCCTACCCCAAAATGTCAAATCTTCTCCAAACGTGACAAACTTGGACCTGTTTACCCCGAACCATACAACTCTTCCCCTGAAGAGCCAGAACCAAAATCATAGCTCAAAATAATAATAACTTTGGGGCTTCCCTAGTGGCACACTGGTTAAGAATCCGCCTGTCAATGCAGGGGACACAGGTTCGTTCAATCCCTGGTCCGGGACGATCCCACATGCCGCGGAGCAACTAAGCCCGTGCGTCACAACTACTGAGCCTGTGCTCTAGAGCCCTCAAGCCACGACTACTGAGCCCACGTGCCACAACTACTGAGCCCACGTGCCTAGAGCCCGTGCTCCACAGCAAGAGAAGCCACTGCAAAGAGAAGCCTGCGCACTGAAACGAAGAGTAGCCCCCACTCACCACAACTAGAGAAAGCTCATGCACAGCAACGAAGACCCAACACAGCCAAAAATAAAAATAATAATAACTTTGCCTTTATGAATTATAATTCATAACCATCTGCTAAACACCTTCACATTTGAGGCTCACTACACCCCTATGAAAGAGCCATCACCACCCCTGCTTTTCAGATGAGTGCTGAGGTCCAGAGGGGCGGTAGGACTTGGAGAATCAGATACCGTGGCTCCAGGTCAGAGAGCCTCCACTAGGCCAGAGGAGCCTCCAGCCAACAGGCTGGGCCACAGAGCATCAGGCAGGGGGCAGCAGCCCCACACCCTCCTCTTCCTCATGCCCTGAACAACCCATCCTCCGGATGAATCCACACAGTCTCTGCCCAGAGCCCACCATGGCTGCTCATACCATCAAGAAGGTGAGTGAATTTACAAAAAACCAACTAAGGCTCCAGGGTCTAGAGATGACAGAAAACAAAAAGAAAACCATCACCAAAAAATAGCGAAAGAAGTGTTTAGAAGTAATTTTCAAAATAAAAGAGTTTGAATATACAACAAAGTAATGACTTACAAGGATTTTTAACGAAGCATATCTACTTCTAATCTGATGAGCATTTATCATTAAATTTTTATAAACTGTGAGAAACAAACAAACAAAATAAAAGAGTTTGGTTTAGAAGACTATATGTTTCATCTCTAAAAAACTGGACAAAAGAATTGAACCAAAAAGTTATACATAAATTGCAAATGGCCAATAAAATGTTCTCCTCATAATCAATGAAAAGAATTCAAAACACAGCACTGAGACACCACCAATTAAAGTGGGAATTTTTAAAAATAATAGATATAGGGGTGGGGGGCAGTTGCAGAGACTGAACATTCACGGGAGTATAAATTGAACCACCTTTTGAGAGAGCAGTTTGGTCTGTGGTATGTAAGGGCCTTAACGTTATTGATGTTCTTTGACCTCACAGTTTTGTTTCTAGACATTTATTAAGAAAAGTGTATAAAATAGTCACAAAAATAGGTTTAAGAGAATTCATGTGGTGTGTTTTACAAAAGAAAAAGAAAGAGGCAACCCAGAAGGCTAAAGAGGGGAATGATTAAATAAGTAATGGCACCTCCATCCAGTGGAATTCTTTGCTACCACTAAATATGACATGGAAAAGTTGAAGATTATTTAATGACCTTAAAGAAGTTAATTGTGAAAAGCAGGTAAAAAATAAACAGTATACTGTATACTGTATATAGACTAATCCTCATATTATAGAAAAATGTATGTATACAGGGGACACTATAATGAAGTGATTAAAAGCTCAGACTCCTGAGCCAGAGTGCTTGGGTCTCAGTCTGAAACTGCCCTTAAATGCTGTGTGACCTTGGGCAAGGCAATTAACTGCTCTGTTCCTTGTTTAACTCATTTGTTATAGAAATAATAATGGTACCTTTCTCACTGATGCTGGAAGGACTGAATGAGTTAATAACTGGAACACAGTAAGTTATATGTGTTAGCTATACTTATCATTGCTTACACATAGAAAAATGACTGTAAGGATATACAACCTAAGATTGCTTCTGGTGGGTGGTATCACAGTAATGTTTATTCTTCCTTTTGATATCTCAATTTTCTAAATTTTCTTTCATGTACATATAGTACTTTTAATAAGAAAAAAATATATTGCTTTATTAAAATTAAAGAAATCTGGGACAGACTTCTTAGGAAAAGAGACAAAGAATAAAAGTCCAGCCCAAGATACAAGGCATTGATGCCTTACTAAGAAATCAGGGCAGGGATGGAGGAGAAACGTGAAGTATGGAAAGCCAGGACTGGGAAAACCAGACTAGTACCCAGACTGTGATGGTTAATTTGTCAACTTAGCTAGGCTGTGGAGCCCAGTTATTTGTTCAAACATCAGTCTAGATGTTGCTGTAAAGGTATTTTTTAGATGTGATTGACATTTAAATCAGTCAACTTTTATAGTAAAGCAGATTATGCTCCACAATGTGGATGGGCCTCAACTTATCCGCTGAAGGCCTTAAGAGAAAAATACTGAGGTCCCAGGAAAAGAGGGAATTTTCCTTCCAGAATGCCTCTGGCCTCTAGAGTACAACATCAACTCTTGCCAGAATTTCCAGCCTGCTGACCTGCCCTGTGAATTTCAGACTTGCCAGTCCCCACAGTGGTGAGAGCCATTTCCTTAAAATAAACTCTCTATTGGTTCTGTTTCTCTGGAGAACCCTAATACACAGGACCACATGAAGAAGCCAGGAACATGCTTCTAACACAGCTCTCCCTCTCCAAAAACAAAAAGACCAATCAGAGGATTGTTAGTGCTGAAAGTATGTAAGAACACAGCCTTCCACATTTAAGAAAGAAAAGAAAAACACACATCACAGTGGAGCAGATTTGGCCCTTCCCCAGATAGGAGCACCTCACACCTTGCAGATTCTATGATTGGTTTCACACACATGGCAGTAGCAGGATCAAAGAGAAGCAAGCCAAGAAGAAGCCACATTTTAGGAGGAGCACCCATGAAACATGCAGCACACCCAGAGAGAAATAAGTTCTGGGCAAGATGCAGACTGCACACCTAGTGCGCCAGGTCTGGGCCCGGGATCTAGAAGGCAGCAGCCGGGGCCCCTCTTCACCATTGCCCAGGACTCCAGCCTTAGCAATAGCTGCAGGGCTTCTTTCTACTCAGATCTTAGGAATGGACAGCAAAAAGGCTTAAACACGACGGAACCCACATTATTGTGTAAATGATTTGAACTTTGATAAAAATATTAAGGAAAATTGCATTCACAACAAATTACAAAACAATATATGGAGCACTTCTGGGGTTAAGCAGAATCCCTCCTCACTGAGGAATGGATGAACCACTCAGGCGTGGTCCTCTCAGGACTTCCTTCTTGTGCCATTCTGGTTCTGTGTGTGTCTGTGTGTGTCTGTGTGTGTGTGTCTGTGTGTCTGTGTGTGTGTCTGTGTGTCTGTGTCTGTGTGTGTGTCTGTGTGTGTGTCTCTGTGTGTGTGTCTGTGTGTGTCTGTGTGTGTGTCTGTGTGTGTCTGTGTCTGTGTGTCTGCGTCTGTGTGTCTGTGTCTGTGTGTCTGTGTGTGTGTCTGTATGTGTGTATCTGTGTGTGTGTGTCTGTGTGTGTGTGTCTGTGTGTGTATGTCTGTGCGTGTCTGTGTCTGTGTGTGTGTCTGTGTGTCTGTGTGTGTGTCTGTGTGTGTTTGTGTGTCTGTATGTGTGTATCTGTGTGTGTGTCTGTGTGTGTATGTCTGTGCGTGTCTGTGTGTGTGTCTGTGTGTGTCTGTGTGTATGTGTGTCTGTGTCTGTGTGTGTCTGTGTCTGTGTGTGTCTGTGTCTGTGTGTGTATGTCTGTGTCTGTGTCTGTGTCTGTGTCTGTGTGTCTGTGCGTGTCTGTGTGTCTGTGCGTGTCTGTGTGTCTGTGTCTGTGTGTCTGTGCGTGTGTGTCTCTGTGTCTCTGTGTGTGTCTGTGCGTGTCTGTGTGTGTGTGTCTCTGTGTCTGTGTCTGTGTGTGTCTGTGTCTGTGTGTCTGTGTCTGTGTCTGTGTCTGTGTGTGTGTGTCTGTGCGTGTCTGTGTGTCTGTGTGTGTGTCTGTGTCTGTGTGTGTGTCTCTGTGTGTCTGTGTTTGTGTGTCTGTGTGTCTGTGTATGTCTGTGTGTCTGTGTCTGTGTGTGTGTGTGTATGTGTCTCTGTGTGTGTCTGTGTGTCTGTGTGTCTGTGTATGTCTGTGTGTCTCTGTGTGTGTGTGTCTGCGTGTGTCTGTGTGTGTGTCTGTGCGTGTCTGTGCGTGTCTGTGTCTGTGTGTGTGTCTCTGTGTGTGTGTGTCTGTGTCTGTGTGTGTGTCTCTGTGTGTGTGTCTGTGCGTGTCTGTGTGGGTGTGTCTCTGTGTGTGTCTGTATGTCTGTGTCTGTGTCTGGGCGTGTCTGTGTGTGTCTGTGTATGTCTGTGTCTGTGTCTGTGCGTGTCTGGGCGTGTCTGTGTGTGTGTGTGTGTGTGTGTGTGTCTGTGTGCACGGTGTGGAGGTGCCGAGCAGGTGGGCTCCCAGGTTCGGGGGTGGGGCGCCTGGGAGCTGAGTGGACCGGCCTGACCACGTCCTCCTTGGGGGAGGGATGCTGACTTAGCCTCTTCTCCCCAGAAGCCCCATGATCCAGCCACTGTGGGTGAAGTCCTGCACCCGCTGGATGAAGACGACACAGGGACAGTAGAATTCAAGGAATCCTTGGTCTTGGTGTTTAAAGTCGCCCAGGCCTGTTTCAAGACACTGAGTGAGCGCGCTGAGGGAGCGTGTGGCTCTCTGGAGTCTGGAAGCTGCGTTTCTGCGGGCCCCCCAAGAGCCAGGAGCACAGAGAAGCGGCACCGCAGTGGAAAGGGCTAAGAAGAGACAAGGCTGCGCGGAGAGAATCAGCACACAGAGCAAGCAGGCTTCCAGGGGGCAGGGTGGGCCTGGGTCTCAGACCCCAGGTCAGGACATCAGCTCTGCTCAGGCCAGTCGTCAGGACAGGCAGTCTTGAGTCCCAGAGACAGGAGGCAGCCAGGCAGCAGATGCCAGCAAGGGGCCATGTGGAGCAGACCCAGAGACTGCGAGAAGACAAGAGTCCTCAGACCAGAGAGAGGCGGGCGGAGAGGCAGTCACAGACCAGGGAACGGACAGAGCCCACCGGACAAGTGGGACTGTCACTGGAATGATACCTCAGACCCAGACAGATGCCACCCAGACCGTGGAGCAGGACAGGAGCCATCAGACAGGAAGCGCCAGCAACCAGCCACAGGAGTCCACCAGAGAGACTGAGATCCACAGCCAAGGCAGGAGTCAGAGAAGCCAGGTTGTGACAGGAGGACACATTCAGACACAGGGAGGTGCCACCCAGGCCGTGGAGCAGGAGAGGAGCCAGACTGCAAGCCACGTAGGGGCTAGAGAACACAGCCAGACTCAGAGGCAGTCAGGCAGTGGTCAAAGATGGACACAAGTGATCAACTCTGAGGCAGGAGAGACAGTGCTGGGAGGACAGGCCCAGACTGGGGCAAGCACTGTGACAGGCAGACAGCACCTGAGTAGCACTCACCCACCGTGCGGTGTGACAGGAGGGCAGGGAGAGAGCGAGCCCACCTTGGTTAAACAGGGGTGGGTTGATGACCACACGAGGGAGGTAGTGATCCAAAGGCAGGACCCGGGGCAGCCCGCACACCAGTGTGCCTTCAGCACAAGGCCAGGCAGTGGCCCAGCGGAAGGCAAGCGAGTCCTCACAGCCAGGGGGCTGTTTGCCTACTTCAAAAGCAGCAAGCCACGAGTGCCCCGGCGCTGGGGGAGGAACGGAGAGTAGTTGGCTTGCTGTGCTCTGGCCAAGTCCAGTTAGCAGGTGCCTGGGCATTAGCTCTTCATCGTGTTGCTTCTCTCTTAGGTCTTTCTCAGTGAGACCATTTCTGCAAGGTGCTTTCTATCCTAAACTCTTCTCTCTTACCTGCTTTGCTGTGCAGACCCTCTCAGGAGCAAGAAGACATAGAATAAGTCATCCCTTTGTGCCAAGTTTTCCTCAGCTTCTGGGGGTTTTCAGAGCTACTTTTATTTCTGCCATCTGTCCATTGCCGCATCAATCCTAATGCATCAATAAAACCTTCCTAAGCAACTGAGCTTTGTGTCCCATTCAATCACTAGTGACCTGGTGGGCTAAGGGCTACAGGGCTTTGATGATGAACTGGACGTGGTCCCTACCCTTGAAGAGCATCTGGTTGAGTAAACACTGTGCGAGATTCCAAGAGTTGTGCAGCCACTATGGAAAACAGTATGGCGATTCCTTGAAAAACTGAAAATAGAGTTACCATATGATCCAACAATCCCACTCCTGGGCATATATCCAGGAAAAGACAAAAGCTCTAAATAGAAAAGATACATACACCACACTGTTCATGGCTGCACTATTTACAATAGCCAAGACATGGAAGCAACCTAAATGTCCATCAACAGACGAATGGATAAAGAAGATATGGTATATATACACAGTGGAATACTACTCATCCATTAAAAAGAATGAGATAACGCCATTTGCAGCAACATGGATGGACCTAGAGATTATCATACTAAGTGAAGTAAGTCAGGTAAAGACAAATATTATATGATATCATTTATATGTGAAATATAAAAACTAGTACAAATGAACTTATTTACAAAACAAAAACAGACTCATAGACATAGGAAACAAATTTACAGTTATCAAAGGGAAAAGAGGGTAGGTATTAACAGATGCATACTACCATAAATAAAATAGATAAACAACAAGGTTTTACTGTATAGCACAGGGAACTATATATTCAATATCTTGTAATAAACTACAATGGAAGATAATCGAAAAAAGACTATATATATGTACATATATATGAATAATCGAATCACTGCTCTACATCTGAAACTAACACAATATTGTAAATCAACTATGCCTCGTTTGAAAAAAAAGCTTCCAAGGGTTGTCAGAGTCAAAGAGAGGAAATGTCATACTTTTATACTTGGCAGAGATGGATCAGGAAAGTTTCCACCAGAAGAGGCCTTTTTTCACAAATGCCCTTAAAAGACAAGCAGGATTTAGGTAGGCAAAACTATTCTCGGTCTTTCACAGTCTCTATTTCTAGAGTCTCTGTTCATCTTGAAAGGTCACACAGGAAGGCTGACCTAAGGTTACCAATAAATGCAAGAAGGCCATGGGGGACTGTGTTAAGGGAGGGGAAAGGCATGTGTTACCAGGAACTGAGACAGAGCCCCTGGGCTTCCCTCTCCTACCCTCTCGCCCATATCAGCTCTGATGGCTCGTGATGTCTCACTCTCTGGATACGAACAAGAAGTTATGGGGTAGAACAAGAAGTTATGGGGTAGAACCTCTTCACTCTGGTTTATTGTAAGAATCACCTTGGAAGTAGTTTTTAAAATACAGGTTTACAAACCTAACCCTAGAGATGTTAAGTCCAAAAGTTTGGGGTAGAGCCTATGCAAGTGTTTAGGAACCTCTTAAGGGGACTTCGGTTTCCAGTAGAATGGCAGACTAGCTACTCTAAAAGGCCTCCCACAAGAAAACAAGTGGATCCTGCATAAAGCACATTTTTTCATTGCGTTGTTTGTTTACAGGAAATAAGGGAAATCTCCAAGGAGAAAACAAAATGTGTTAGGCTGAATAATAACCCCTAAAATGTCCTAATCCAAGGAATCTGTGGATATATTACCTTATATGGCAAACGGGACTTTGCAGATGTGATTAAATTAAGGGTCTTGAGATGAGGATATTGTTCTGGATTATCTAGGTTGGCTCATTATAATCACAAAGGTCCTTATAAAGGTGAGGCAAGAGGGCTGAAGTCAGTAAAAGGAGATGTGATCATGGCCTCAGGGGTTGGAGTGATTTGTCAGAAGCCAAGGAATGCGCATGACCTCTGGAAGCTAGAAAAAAGTAAGGGAACAAGTTTTCCCCTAGAGCCTCCAGTTGCTCTTTCAACATCTTGATTTTAGACTTGTGAGTCTCCAGGATGCAAGGGCATCAATTTGTGTTGTTTTAAGCCATTAAGTTTGTGATAATTTGTTACAGCAGCAATAGGAAACTAATACACAAAACAAAAAACTCAGAACTAGAGCCAGGGCATAAAAGGTAAGGCTGTCCTTCTGAGGACAAAGTGATTTTATACCTGTCCCTCACTGAACTTTAGGTATAAAGGCCAAAGACAAATAGCAAAGAACTTGCAAGGACACAGGGGATAGTGTTCCCACAGTCCGTTCATGTGGACGCTACTAGAGAATGAGCTTCACAAACAAACAAACACACAAAAAACAGAATTATAAAAGCATTTGCCATAGAATATGATACAGAGCATTTCTACATGTTTACTGTAGACTATGACTAAATAACAGGGATAAAGGTGACAGAATAACATTTTACATTATATGCTCTAAATATAAATATAATAAGCTAACAAAAATGAAGCAGGTATATGGAAGGTATATGGAAAATAGAGTAAGTCCACTGATTGTCTTATATAAGTATACAATTTTAAGTAAAACCTGGGAGTAAAAGGATATCACTTCAAATTAGATACTGAGGAAGAAAGAAGATGGGGAGAGTGAAAAAGTTTTCAGCAAATTCCATTATTACTTAGAGTAGGGGATGAATAGAGAGTATATTTTAAAAGGAAGGGAATACATATTACATGAAGATGTTACTATAAAAGTAACATTAGAATGAAAATACAAACCCTTCTCAACATCAAAATATATTCCAGGAAAAAAAATAGCAAATACAATGACAACATAGTGAATGTTATTTATGTACAAGATATATATTTGAATAAATGTGACATAAAAGAGTGTGGCAGACTGAGGTCAAACATACAATTTATAATAATAACGTAAAAGGCTTAATTCATTATTGAAAGAACAAGTTTTCATACTGGGTCTATGTAAGTCTATGCTCTTTACAAGAGACATTCAAATCCAAGAGATGCAGAAAATTATTTTAAAAGGGGTGAGTGGGTAAATAAAAATCAGGAAACTGCAGATTAAAACAAAATTTTAAAAGCAGGGTCATTCTCTTGATTCCTGACAAGATAGAATTTGTCAAAAAGCATTAAATAAGACCAAGAAGGAAACTTTAAAATGTCAAAGGCTATAATTTCATAATGAAAATATAACAATTTTTAGTATCTATACTTTCAATAATGTAGCACAAGTCTCATACAAGCAGGAACTACAGTAGATACAAGGACAAATTTTTAAAAAAACAGGAATAATAGGGTAAAGGGTACTTTTAGAGTAGAGACAAATTAAACAACGGAAATATTAAAATATAACTCTTTAGATATATAATATACTAACCCAACAATAAAAATATACCTTCTACACATGAAATATTTAATATTTAATATTAAGCCACAAAGAAACCCTCAATACATTATTCAACAGCAAAAATAATGCAAATCGTATTCTTGCTGGCACATATATTATCAATGAATGTTGCCACAAGATACCTAAGGACCTATAGAACACAACTGCATGAATGCTAAATGAATTAAATGTACCAATGAAAAGCTAGAAAAATACCAATGAAGGAAAAAATATATATATATGTATGAATTTTAAAAGGTACAAGAAGAAATTGATGGCTAAGAAAGTAGAAAAGTAGTACAATAAGTAAATAATAAGAAAATAAATAACCGATTTCTTTGAATAAACTAGGTAGAAAGCAGCTAACCAGCCTAATTTTTAAAAAGGTAAAAAAGGTACATGTGAGAAAGCAGAACTATACAAAATAAGAAATAACAATGGGCAAAAGATATAAACAGATAGTTGACAGAACAAATGCAAATGATCCTTAAATATATAAAAAGATGCTAAAGCTTGTTCATACTAATAGAAACACAATTAAAACTTATATCAAGATACCATTTCTCACCGTCAGCTTGGCAAAATTCTAAAAGAGAATAGACTTGAGACCAGACTTTCTGAGAATAGACTTCGTCGACAAGGCTGTGGAAAAGAGGTACTACCACATTTTTCTGATGAGAGTGAAAAATGACACAGCCTCAATGGAGGGAATTTGGCAAAATTCATCGTTATTACATCTGCCTGTTTTGCTCTTGCTGTTTCCCCGGACCTGAAGTAGATCTTGGCAGATAATAGCGTTCAAGAATTATTTCCTGAGAAAAATGGAATGACTTCACCTTTTTTTCCCACATACATTAGTTAATATAATCTCTATGCAGACCTGTGACTATGGAAAGGCAGCTATAATCAAGATCACATCGAATAAGAAAATGGAGTTTCTTTAGCGCTGCCAAAGTCACGCAGTTAGAAAATGGCAGAGGTAGGACTAAACTCAGATCTTTTGGATATAAACTCAGTGACTGATCACGCCTCACAGAGAAAAAAAGGGCACAGGTATGTGTGAGGATCTACCCAAAGGGGTTGGGAAGGAGTCACACAGAGTGGCCCTTCCAGGTCCACCTCCAGCCCCAAAAGGGGATTCAGGACATGAAAGCATGGAGCCCACTGACGCCTTGGAATAGACCCTACTCTCAGGATCCACGTTCTCAGGGAGCTTCCAGGAAGAGGAAGGGGGCTACACTGGAACAGTCAGGGGATATATGAAGACATATGTGGTTCTGAAAGAGAAGTCAAGCAACCATGAGTCATGGAGAGTCAAGAGCAGGCAGCTCTTCCCTTCTAACCCTCCCTATGCCTTGCTGGATGGATCTGGAAGCTACCATGAGATTCTTCATCCCCCAAGTTTTAGGTATAAATGAATAGGGATTCCTTATAAATATTAAACATTGGAATGGATCAAATCAGAGACACATTCATGGTCAACCTTAAAAAGAAATAAATAATGGTGTCCAGGTCAACAGAATCTGACTGCAACTTTAATGTACTCACCTTTCATTCAGAAGGGAGGAGGGTTATTCAGCCAGTATAGAAGAGGTGAGTCATGGAGCCAATGAGGCAGGGCCCATATAAGCAGTATGTGTCTAGGCAAGAGGGCTACCTCCCACTGACAAGGTCTATGGCGGCAGTGGACCTCCATCAGGTGAATGGCTGGATGGATGCCCTTAACCTCCAAATCAAAAATTGAACTCTGCTCCTCTGGTCATGATATGGGTCCCTGTGGGAGAAAGCACTGTCCAGGGGATATGAGTGACTAGTCTTTTCAACATTCATGTTTCTTGTTGTAAATCAATCAGCTGAAATCGTGAAGGTCAGTCCTAGTCTCTGGGCTTGGCACATGTGAGTCTGCCACTCAAGAAGACTCTCCTCCCAGATTCAGAGCCTGGGGACCTGTGTGTGTGTCCTAGCCCCTGTAAACCAGGGCATTTGTTAAGGTAACAAGGCTGCTCCCTCCCTAACATGCCTCTCCTTCTCTCAGGACTTACTGGCCTTCCTCAGTCGCTTAAAGTTTCCACATAGATGTTTCTTTCAAACAATGTGCATGTTATCTTAGAGCCACGAGGGAAAACTTGTGGAAAATACACAGGGGCTTGATAGAAATGGAGTTTATTTTTTCACATTCCCTGAGATGGACTCTATTCTCTTTGAAGGATGCAAGATTCAGCCTTCCACATCATATCAAACAAATTAAAATGCACCTACAGACACACTTACGTATATTTTTTACTAATTTGGGGGAAAGTTTTAATAATTTTGTTTTTGAAATTATTTATATATAAGTAATACATTTACCTGATTTTAGTTATGATTTCTTTGCAATTACAGTTTGTATTCTTGAGAAAAACTCTATTAAAAATTGCTTAACGGGCTTCCCTGGTGGCGCAGTGGTTGAGAGTCCGCCTGCCGATGCAGGGGACACGAGTTTGTGCCCCGGTCCGGGAAGATCCCACATGCCGCGGAGCGGCTGGGCCTGTGAGCCATGGCCGCTGAGCTTGCACGTCCAGAGCCTGTGCTCCGCAACGGGAGAGGCCGCAACAGTGAGAGGCCCGCGTACCGCAAAAAACAAAAAAAACAAAAATTGCCTAAAGTAAGAATTTCTTATGATTACTAAATTTAACAATGCACAAATTTCATGAAGCTTTATTTCTAGATCTATAAACATTTACAGAATTTAATTTTTTATTTTGGAGCAGACATACATGTATCACATATAGGATGACATCTATTTATTTTTGACTCAAACATCTTGTTGGCCTTTGCAAAGCTCAGAAGCCCCAGTGATACGGTTTGTCGCATGTAAAGTATCCTGTCCTGCTGAGCTGGGTACGCGGGGCTGAAGCCCCATTCCAAATGCCCCACAAACCTTTTCCACCAGGTACTTTCCCTTCATGTAGAAAGGAGGTGTACTGCACTGCTGCCCCCTGGTGGTACTGAAGACTGACGCCTCTAAAGGAGCTTCCGCAGGACATTTGCTTATGCTGGAAAGGGAGATGGTATCAGAAACCCGGACAGGCTCAGTAGTGTAGCACCGGGCACAGCAGCATCTGGAGGAAGTGACCCTGAAATCTCAACAGTGACCCACCCCAGGCTTCTCTGAGCTGCAGGGATGATAGTGGGCGTGTATATGTGTGTCTGTTTGTCGGGGCGTGCCCTTCACAGAGCTGCTCCCACTGACAAATGGGCTCCCAGCATCTGGTTTGGGGCAGGCGCTGCCTCATCGCTCTGTAGAGCTAGACCTCTTGCCAGGGCTGTGGCTACACTGGGCAGGGACAGCCCTATGCATGCCTGATTATCCCACCTGGGAAAGTACAGTTCTGGAGCAGCCCATGCGGAGAGGCAGGGAGGTAAACATCCCTTGGCTCTCCCGCCTCAAGGCAGAAGACAGCTGTCTGTGCACTTCTCCTGGGGCCCCTGAGACCAAGGCTGCAGCCCACCCTTGTCCTAGCCACTCACAGGACCACTCTGGACTCATCTCCCAGGGCTGATGTAAGCCACTCGGCAATGTGTGGAGTGTTCTCAGTGCTCCCCATTTTACACAAGCTACAGGAAATACATGGTGGTTCCCTTCTCCACATCTCCAGGAAATGGGCAAAGTTTGGGTGGAGCAGGAACATCCTATTCTTATGTATTTCCATTTAGCGGAGAGAAAAAACCTATGGAAAAAAAAGCCAAATGGCTTCGCCTCTATTGTTGCCTGAATGGTGAGAGGCTTGCGGATCCATAAGGCTAGTGATTGTGGAGGGACTGAGGAGAAGAACTGGGACCCGTTGAAAGAGACACGGCTAAATTCTCAAGGCAGCACCACCTCCTATCCATCAGGGCTGAAAGAGGCTCCTGAACCTCCTCTTACAGCACTAAATAGATGACCAGGGGATGAGGCTCCCCATTCCCTAGTGCCACCAGGGTAGCTGAGGCAGTTTTGAGGCCCATGGCTCTGGGTGAAATGTGGAGGAATAGTTGTTCTAGTTTATCTGGGGAATCTCCAGAAGAGAGCTGACATCACAAAGATAAAATGAACCCAGCTCTAATAGGAATGCTTGTTGGGGTCCTGGAGGCCGTTATAGTAATGCATGCCATTGGAAGCCTCCACCTTCTCTTGGAAAAAAAAGTAAGACCCATTATGGTAATGAGACAGCCTGGTGCCGTTCCAGACCCAGAGTTCTGCTTGGGCTTTGTGTCATCCCTTACTGAGCAGGTAGGAACTCAGTCAATGCATGTTTTTAAATATCTTAAATAAGAAAATAAATGGGTTTTTTTTTGGCAGAGCTGTGCAGCTTGTGGCATCTTAGTTCCCTGACCAGGGACTGAACCCAGGCCCTCAGTGGTGAAAGCATGGAGTCCTAACAACTGGACCGCTGGAATTCCCAAATCCTTTTTTATTATTATTTTTTTTATTTATTTATTTTTTGTGGTATGCGGGCCTCTCACTTCTGTGGCCTCTCCCGTTGTGGAGCACAGGCTCTGGACGTGCAGGCTCAGCGGCCATGGCTCACGGGCCCAGCCACTCCACGGCATGTGGAATCTTCCCGGACTGGGGCACGAACCCGTGTCCCCTGCATCGGCAGGCGGACTCTCAACCACTGCGCCACCAGGGAAGCTCCCAAATCCTTTTATAAATTAAGAAAATTTCGTTTCAAACCATTATATGTTTATCATAGAGAAATCATAAAAGACAGAGCAAAGAGATGAATACAAAAAAACACCAACAATAAATCCCTTCCACACCCTCCTCTTTATGCAAATTACCGTGTAAATAGCTGTATGGAAATGTACATTTATTATTACATGTGCAGATGACTATGGAAATTATATTTGTAAGTTATACATCTATATGTAAAATATATAAAAGTTATAATTCTATGAAAATTACATTTATACATATATGCACATACACATTATACAAAGATATATGATTGCAGGATAGCTTCCATGGACTTTTTCCAGTGATTTAGAGCGTCCCATGTCAGTAGTGTTTGGTGATTGAGATGAGTGCTAAGGAGCCAGGTTGCCAGGGTTCAGACCTCAGCTGTGCACCTTACGAGAGGTGTGTGCTTGATCAAGGTACCTGTGTTAGTTATCTCACCTGTAAAGTGGAGAAATAATGATACCTCCTCATAGTAGTTGTGAAGATAGATAAATCCATACATAAAAAACTATATGTATGCTTGGCACACGGCATGGTAAGCACTCAAAAATGTTAAGAACTGAATAAAGTATTCTTTAAGGCCAGCTATTTATAAAGCAAAGGATGTTTGAAGCAGGTGGAGACGCTGCAAATGGTCCTAATCTGCTTGACCTTGATCCAGTATAGAAGATTCTCATGGGTTGGACTTTCTTCCTATGAGGATAATTATGGCTTTTAGCAGTTGCTCCAGACCAAGCCTCAACTGTGGAGATTTCCATCTCCAAGAAAATCTAAGGATTAGGGCTGAATGTCACAGCATTACTCCAAATGTACCCATGTAACACCAACCCTCCCCCCATCTCTCTCAAGCCCCTATCCAGTCTACCAGGGTAAAATCAGTTTCTCACTGGTCCATCTCTCTCCCTCTCAGGATTACTAGGCTGTTACCGAAGAAGTGGGTAGGGAGTGGATCTCTAATTGGCTTATTTTTTCACAAGACTCAGGAAGCGCCCCAGAGGATGTGTGTGGTTGGGGAAGGCATAGTCAACCATTAGGGCCTCAACTTTTGCATCTGACTTCAAGAGGCACATTTAACAAACTAGAACAAGCTGGGCCACAGTGACCAGAAAAATCAATCTTTTGTTTTATGAGACCTACTCATCATTTGGGTTCTGTTTTTTTCTTCCAAGGGAAAGTCACCATCCACAGAGGAAAAATTCCCTTACACAGGCTGAAATCTACCTTGTCTTTTAATCCTAATCCCAAACATAAATAATCACAAATAATAAAGGTGGGATGCTATGCTACATGCTGATTTGTACATTACTATAAATTTACTGAGTGCCAATTTTATGCTTGGCATATTATAAAATGAACCAGACCTAGTCTCTGTCAAGGAACTAACATGAAATTAGTAGGTATAATGGAAAATATATTGAAATAACCAAAGAACCTTAGCTCAGAAAGCAAAAGCCCATGCTGTCACCTTTGGGGCCCTCCTAAACTAACCTAAGCTTTGGTATGATTCCAGGTGGCTCCATTACAGCCATCATCAATCCTGAAAATGGCTCTTTGGGCCTCATTCTCTGGTGCAGAGAAAGATGTTTTGTAAAGACGTTTTGTAACTCTACTCACAAAGACTGCAACACCCTCCCCACCAAAAGACACTCTGTTATTTCATCAGGGATCTTTTCCACTGCCTACCACTCAGAGCAAGCACATAGTTACCTTTATAAAACAGAGGACTAAAATCCACTATTTTCCATGATACACCAGCCAGGAACTCACTGCTCTAACTACCATCTATTTTGTGATAAGATCAGTAGCCATATGTATTGTTGAAGTGTTTGTATTTTGAAAGGGTGTTGTAGTATTTAATTGCACCTCCTTTCCCAAAAACAGTGAAAGATTAAGTCACGCCTTAACATAACATAGGGTATTATTTATCCCCAATTAAGCAGTAATGCAGTAATCTGAGGTAAACCACAGATTTATGATTTTTCCACCCATGACCTGATCTCACTTAGCTGGTTCTGGCCATCTGCCGCCCCCTTAGAGTTTTGCAAAATAAGCTGCTGATTACTCTGCTCTCCACCCTTACATAAGCACCTCACCTAGGAGGATGTGGGGCCTGCAGGTGGCTCTGCTGTGTTTTGTGGGATCTGTTGAAATAAATCAGATTATCTAGTTCAGTAGCATGTCACAAGTGCCAAACCCACACACCTCCATAGGGGAATATGACCATCCACCAAATGGAGGCACCTTTCATCCTCTTATACAGAAGGACAACCCTTACCTCTCCCTGGATCTAGGAACTAACAATAAAATTTGCCTATGCTTTTCATTTTGACCTTGCAACCTTGCCCATCTTCTTTGTCTCTCCTATCTCTCAGGGTTCTGGTCTTCTCTTGAGAGCATCGTGGTGCAGTGGGAAGAAGCCACTGCCAGTCCCCAGGGTCAGAGTGTCAGATAGACATTGGCTGAGTCCTGGCTCTACCGCTTACCATCTGCATAACTTTAGAACCCAGGTTCTTTCTGAGCTTCAGTTTCCTCACTGGAAAATGAGGATCATCATATATATCTCCCTTATAGAGTTGTTGGGAGGTTAACACCATATGTAAATAAAGCACATAGAGATGCTTAACAAACTCTCCCCTCTCCCATCCGCACTTATCCCTACCACCTTACCAATCTACCTCTTACTTTCTCATACAAGAAAATGCCAGTTTCTGTTCTTTTCCTCTAATAATACTTCCCAAATCTTCTTTCTAATCTGTATACCCACAACCTTAGCCAGATAAGTTTCTTGCGAAGCCAAGCCCAGAAATGTGTTATTGGTGGGTCAGTTACTTGGGATGCCAGGTTGCAGAAAGAATGAATTATTTTTAATAAACATTAAAGTGGGCAAACATTATTGGTTATAAAATTGGAGAAATTTTATGAAAAAAATGTATGAATATGCATCAAAAGCTTTTAAAATGTTCATATCTTTTGATAATGATTTTACCTCTAGGAATTTATCATATTAAGGAAACAAACAGATATATTCAAATATTTATGTATAGAATGTTCATTATAATATTGTAATAGTGAAAAATTAGAAATAATCAAAATATCTAAGAACAGGATTACAAGGTAATGGAGTAAATACTAGGCAGACATTAAAAATCAGGTTTTAAAAGAGTTTATAATGACATTGGAAAATGCTCACAATTTGATATAAAATTATGAGTATATTATCAATTTTTAAAATATATAAAACCCTGTAGTACCACATGAACCAGCAATTCCACTTCTGGGTGTATACCCAAAAGGAGTGAAAGCCGGGACTCAGAACATATTTGTAAACTCATGCTCATAGCAGCATTATTCACAATAGCCAAAAGGTGGACTTAGTTCAAGTATCCATCAGTGGATGAATGGATAAACAGAACATGGTCTGTACACATACAGTGGAATTTTATTCCATCAAAGGAAGGAAATTCTGACACATGGTACAACATGAATGAATCTTAAGGACATGATGGTGGGTGAAACAGGACAGTCACAAAAGGACAAATAGCATATGATTCCACTTATATGAGGTGCCTGGAGTAGTCAGACTTAGAAACAGAAAAAAAAAAATGGTGGGTGCCAGGGACTGGGGAGAGGGGGGAATGGGGAGTTAGTATTTAATGGGTCTAGAGTTTCAGTTTGGGAAGATGAAAAATTTCTGGAGATGGATAGTGGGGATGGTTGCATAACAGTGTGAATGTACTAAATACCAAAGAACTGGACACTTAAAAATGGTTAAAATGGTAAATTGTATTTATTTTATTATAATAGAAAAATTATATATACATACATATACATATACATTTATACAATACATAGACACACGCATATATAAATGAAACACTAAAAAGCTATAAGTGTTTCCCTGGTGGCGCACTGGTTAAGAATCCTCCTGCCATTTCAGGCGACACAGTTTCGAGCCCTGGTCCGGGAAGATCCCACATGCCGCGGAGCAACTAAGCCCGTGCACCACAACAACTGAGCCTGCACTCTAGAGCCTGCGAGCCACTACTGAAGCCCGTGTGCCTCATTGCTGTGCTCCGCAACAAGAGAACCCACCTCAGTGAGAACCCCGCACACTGCAATGAAGAGTAGCCCCCACTCACCTCAACTAGAGAAAGCCTGCGCACAGCAACGAAGATCCAACTCAGCCTAATTAATTAATTTCAAAAGCCAACATGTCCATTTAAAAAGAAAAAAGCTATAAGCCAGATGTCAGCAGTGAGTTGTGCAGTCTGAATTGTGAAATTATAAGAGATTTTTACTTTCTTCTTTGTATTTTTTTGCATTTTACAATTTTTCTATCATGAACACGTATTACTTTTTTCAGGGAAAAATAAGTGTTTCTTTAAACCCATTGGAGTTTCCTTGAACGGCCTCCTTGCTTTGGCCAGGGAGGAGGAATGTCCTACAGGCAGATGCACATGCTCCACAGCAGGAGTTTCTCCTCTCCAGGCCTGTGCTCTGCCTTTACAAGGGGGTTTCAGGCTAGCAGACCTCATAAACAGCCTCTCGCCCACACAAGACATTGTTGGAGACGATTTACGAGGTCTCTTTGAATCTTATAGGTGAATTTATGGCCGTTTCATGAAGGATTCCTCCCTTTGGCCCCAGAAACTATGTTGGGACTGTCCTGCCTGACTTAACAGCCAAGAGTCATGTCAAGGTTGCATGTGGCAGCAGCACAGTGCAGTGAGAAAAGTGCCACACAGGAGTCAGCCACGGAATTCTGCAGTGTGACCATTGGTCAGACCCTCCCCCTCTCTGGCCCTTTCTTCCTTCAGTGATAAGATGAGGGGATCAGGCAAACCACGACCCCCTTCCTCAAACCAAGCTCAGGCCTTGCTTGCCCCAGGGAGCCTTCGCTGATGAGCTCCTCCAGCCTCTTAGGGGCACTTCAGCAGTCACGGCTTCAGATACTCCTCTATAAAGCGGTGGTCAAGATTTGCCTGTATGTTCTTGACTGGTTTTCATGCGAGTCCTCAACAATGCCTAGGAGTCAGGGTCACAAAGTCTTCCAGTCCCACCTGCCCTTCCATTCCCAGCAGGGAATCTCATTTATTTGCAATTAAATGGGCCTCAGGCAACTCACAAACAGACCCTGCATGTACTGAGCACTTCCTCTGCCCTATTCAGAAGCCACCATTGGTTCCCCTTTGCCCTTAAAACAAATTCCAAAGGAGGACTTTATTCTGATAAATAGTCACAAGGCCCTATCTGGTCTGCTTTCTGTCTTCCTTTGCCAGACTCAACTTTTGCTTTATCCCTGCTCTGCCCACCTTGGTATCCTTACCTTCTGGCTATATCAAGCTTCCAGAAATTCCCTAACACACCATATGCCCTGTTAAGCAGGGGCCTTTTCATACGCTGGTCCTTCTTCCTCCAGCTGGTGAATGTGATACCCTTCAAGACCCAACTTGCATAATAACAGCAAACATTACCAGTCCCTTACAGTGTGACTAATAATGTTCTAAGTGCCTTACCTGTAATAACTCATTTTTTTTCTTTTTTTTTTTTAACAATTTTCAACGTATTTTTTTTTTTTTTTTAATTAATTTTATTTATTTTTGCTGTGTTGGGTCTTTGTTTCTGTGCGAGGGCTTCCTCTAGCTGTGGCAAGTGGGGGCCACTCTTCATCGCGGTGCGCGGGCCTCTCACTATCGCGGCCTCTCTTGTTGCGGAGCACAGGCTCCAGACGCGCAGGCTCAGTAGTTGTGGCTCACGGGCCTAGTTGCTCCGTGGCATGTGGGATCCTCCCAGACCAGGGCTCGAACCCGTGTCCCCTGCATTAGCAGGCAGATTCTCAACCGCTGCGCCACCAGGGAAGCCCATAACTCATTTTTTTTGCACATAGCCAAATCCTGAGCAGGTTTTTTTTTCTACTGCCTCACTTTTCTAGTTTCCTGCCTATTTTCTTAACATAGTTCTTTACCCTTCCGGTTGATTCTATAAACCACTAGATAGCCTTCCTATGAAATGCTACTCTGCCTAAGTGAGCCAGAGTTGACGACTGCTGCTTAAAACCAATCATCTTATCTTATAAGGTATTTATCTAGCAAGCCTCTACTGAGTGTCACTGAATTCCAGGGACCTGTGCTGGTGTAGAGGGAATACAAGGCCTCAATTCTGCTCATGAGGAGCTCACATCTGTATGAAAAAAAAAAAAGATAAACAGCAATGTGAGGTAATTAAAGGTACAATGTGAATACCTATGAAAGTATAACTTAACTCTATGGGAACTCGGATGGGGAGTCTGAGAGGGCTTCACAGAGGAGGTGATATCCAAAGAAGCAACGCAGCATCAGTGGCCAGAGTGGGCTCTGAAGCTGGACAACTTGGGTTCACATCCCGCTTCTGCCACACTTTGGATATGTAAGCTCGGGCAAGTTGCTCAATGTATTTGGTCCTCAGTTTCCTCATCCATAAATGAGTGACAATAAGAATATCTACTTAGTAATCATCTCTGCAGCCAGCGCAGTCCGCAGGATCTGTCTATGGAACGTACTCCCAGGACTGGTGCCAGCACCATCTGCTTTCTCACCAACCTTACATTGCTGTGAAAAACCATCTGTCTCAAGCCCAAGCCTCAACTCCAGTCACTAATTTATTACTTAGGCTTTTCCCCTAAGTAATGGGGTGGCTGGAAGGGTCATTTTTTTAGTCTTGGACTAGAATGTGGCTCAGCCTCTCCTTGCTGTTTCCAACTTGACTTGCACTTTAAAAGGTTAGGCTAACATTATTTTAGGCTTAGCTTTCATATTCACTGAAGAAAAGTCTCTTCATTATGAGTCCAGAATCCACTCTTCTGAGCCTATTCTGAATTGTTCTCTCCAAAGCCACAAAAATACTATGCATTAGCCTTCTAGATTCCCCTAAAAACATCCTCCTTAAACTAAGGAGCCTGGTATAGTAAAAACTCCTAGTCTTCTAGAGTCAGAGAGATCTTGGTTAAATTCACAGATCCTCTAGCTGTGAGACTTCAGTCAAGTCACTAAACCTTCCAAGTCTTTAATATCTATTTCATAGGGTTATTACAATGCCCCAATAAAGAAGATATGCAATAAAACTGTTCGAATCTCTTCTTTTAATTTGCTCCTATTATGTTCTTTATTCCCATTTTGAAATATCTTCTGATGGTCCCATCCCCAGCCATTCCTATTGCTGCCTGTTGTCCCAATTTCTCTACTTTCAACTTTTTCTACTAAAAGTCCTATCTCCCAAGAGTCATACTTCTGAGTTTCTGCTGCTACTTCCTTGGAGCTGCTCGGCATAAAAGCCATGTTCATTGCTCATTCTATTTTAGCTCAATAAAAGTATTTTCATTCCCAATTTAAATGTACATCGTAATTATTCTATTGAATATTATGCTGAAAACATATGTCATTGAACTTCCACATGGCATTTGGCAAGATCTCTTATACTATCTTTGTGACAAGTTAGAGGAACCTTGAATATATGGACAATTATATTTTGCCAAAACTAAAGGTGATGACTAATGAAACAGAATCTTTATTAAGAAAGCATATAGTATGATGCCAGCAGCCTATCCACATCTTATTCTAGTTAACATTTTTATTAATCACTTGAATGCTGATTTCTAAAACAGACCAATCAGATTTACAGAAGACAGAAAGCTAGGAAGGTTAATAAACACTTTCAAGTCAGAAATGGTTTTCAAATATATATATATATATATATATATATATATATATATATATCTTAGCAGGTTGTATTGATGCTGAATAAAACAAGAAGTTTAAATGGGGCAAAAGTAAAACTCTTTCTTTGACTCCAATATACCAGCAGCACAAGTGCAGGATAAGATTGGTTTAGCAGTAGTCACTCTCCCACAGTCAACTCAGTATGATTTCATATTGTTATATAATTGTCCCCCTAATCAATATAATCTTAGGATGCTTAGATGTCTAGCTTTAGAATAAGGGGGGTAGTGGTCTTCCTTTATCTTATGCAGCTAGATCACACCTCTGGAGTTGAATTCAGCTAAGGGTGACACATTTTAAGAAAGATATTGGTAGAATGAAATGTATTTAAACAGGAAATCTTTAGGATTATGAACCATGTCATAAGAGGAATGTTTGAAGGAAGCAGGGATTTTTAGACTACACAAAACATCCCAAAGGTTCTAAGGGAACAGGACAGTAGTAGGATGCAAAAATATAGGATAGGTTCTCATCTCAAGGAGCTCACATACTAGGTGATTAGTGTTGTGATAGAGGCAGATTCAAAATGGGGAAAAATGACTAATTTTGCCTGGGGGAGTCAGGAAAGTTTTCACAGAAGGGAATGAGGCTGAAACTGAATCTTAAAAATAATGGGGAGGATTTTATCACCAGCAGAGTACGTCATTTGAGGCAAAGGGAACAATACACAGTTGAATCCCCAGGGCAGGGATTAAAGCAGTGGTTTAAGAAGTAAATGGGGGACTTCCCTGGTGGCGCAGTGGTTAAGAATCTGCCTGCCAAGGCAGGGGACATGGGTTCGAGCCCTGGTCCAGGAAAATCCCCCATGCCGTGGAGCAACTAAGCCTGTGTGTCACAACTACGGAGCCTGTACCCTAGAGCCTGCGAGCCACAACTACTGAGCCCGTATGCTGCAACAACTGAAGCCCGTGCACCCTACAGCCCGTGCTCTGCAGCAAGAGGAGCCACTGCAATGAGAAGCCGTGCGCCGCAACGAAGACTAGCCCCCACTCACCGCAACTACAGAAAGCCTGCACACAGCAACGAAGACCCAACGCAGCCAAAAATAAATAAATAAATGTATTTAAAAAAAAAAAAAGAAGAAGTAAATGGGAGGTAAGAAAGTGATGACAGCAAGTATCAAAGATAGACTCTAGGTTTCTGCTTAAATGTAACTTCCTTAGGCAAGTTTTCCCTGGCCCCTGACCCCCAATCTAATTAAGTGTCCATGTTACACTGTCTCCTAATACTCCATAATGGCTTCAGGGGCTGTGCCTGGCATATGATAAACACTTAATAAACATGTTGAATCACGCACATAAAGACCAATTTAAAGCAGAGTATAACAAGTGCTATATTGTATATAGCACAGTTTTCAGGAGAAAAGGAAGATTTGAACTAATAATACTTGAACTAATTGAGCCTTATGGGAGAAAGAGAATACAAGAGGAGATTGAAGGGAGATGGAGCAGCTCCAGTGGATGCATGGGGGCAGGAAACAACACAGCGGGTAGAGAACTGTGAGAACTTCCATATGTTTGTATGTAGGTGGATATGGGTGAGTAGTAGCTGACAAGACCAGAGAGGTAGGCGAGTGCCGAATCATCATATTCATTGAATATTTATCAAGTACCTACTCATGAAGGGCTTCCTAATCCAGGCTAAGAAGGCTGGATTTTATCCAAACAATATTGAGTAACTACTGGAGGATTTGAGAGTATTATGATTCAATTCATATTCTAGAAAGTTCATGCTGGAGGTCGGACAATGGATTATTTACATGGTGGCAAGACTGGAGGCATGTAGAGATCACTTAGGAAGCTGTTTCAGAAATCCAGGTAAGAGAACCATGGCAGTGGGAACAAGGAGGACATGGTTCCAGGAAGTATGTAGACACTCGAATTGACAGAATTTGATGGGGATTTCTTTATGATGGGAATGCTGTCACTTTGGGGAGTGAGAAAGAGAGAAATTTAGGATGATTCTTGTGTTTCTGGTACATGCAATGGAGTGGATTGTGATACACAGAGAAAAGGACTACAGGAAGAAGAGAAAGGTAAAATAGGGGTAAATTGTGAAGTCCATTTAGTACATGTTGATATTTGTGGAAGAGATTGCTAGCTGTTTACCAGAATCCATTTTCTCCTTTTTCCACATAACAGTATCTAGCATGTGGCTGTGCTAGGAGCAAAGTATGCAACTTCCCTCTCAGTTGCCTAAGAAGAAATCCTTGCCCTGGATTTCTGTCCTCTCCTTCTTCTATTCATTGGAATGGTAATTACTACAATGACCTAGGAAGTCACAAGTTGAGGATGGCAGAGCATCCATTAGCCTGGTCCCTGTGTGCATCAGAGCTGTCTGCTAACTTAGAATACTAATCATAGGTTGTTTACATGATAGAAAAATAAACTTATTGCTCTCAAAGCCATTAAATTTTTAGTCTTTTTGCTACAGCAGCTGAGCCTACACCATACACTATTATGAGGTAGATTTATCAGTCATAATCAAATTGGGTGGGATGAATGACATTAGCAAGTTGCTGAAACAAAAGTTTCCAGCCCACATCCTCCCACAGAAATACCAGTTTGAAAACTATCCATAGACAAAAATATCTTCATGAGAGTCCCAGAATCCAGGTGAGAGATTACAGCGATCAGGTGGAGCACAGAAACTAGAAAAGATGCATTTAAGAAAGTAGGAAGGACAGTATCGCTTTACCCGTGTCACCCTTCCCCCCAGCCCATGCAATGCAGCACCAAGAGAGATCCCTTGGCTCAGGAGTTCTCCTGTGGGGAAAAGAGAGCAAAGTGAAAAGAGAGCAAAGTGAGTACTGATCCTGGTACCAGGCCCACCCCAGTGGACACTGGTGTCAAGCCAGCCCCTGTAGATCCTGGCTTTAGGATCACCACCATGGACTCAGGCACCAGGCCAACCCATGGAACCTGGAACCAGACTCACTTGTCCACAGACCCCGGCACCAGGACCACCTGCTTACAGACCCAGGTATCAGGTCTGTTCACCTGTGGACTTTGACAGCAGGCCTACCCATGGACCCTGGCATCTGGCCTTCCCAGAATCGTTGGCAGGGTTGACTGGTGAAGAGATTTCCCTGCCAAAGCCAGTCTTTGAAGACTGGAAGAAGTGACTACTTCTTTAAATGTGCAGGCACCAATGCCAGACTACAAGAATCATGAAGCATCAGGGAAACATGATAATACCAAAGGAAAAAACTAAAGTTCCAATAACTGACCCTAAAGAAATGGAGATCTACAAACTGCCTGACAAAGAATTCAAAATAATCATGTGAAAGATGTTCAGTGAGCTACAAAAGAACATAGATAGCTAATTAAACAAAATCAGAAAAAACAATACATGAACAAAATGAGAAGTTCAACAAAGAGACAGAAACAATAAAAGAGAACCAAGCAGAAAGTCTGGAGCTGAAGAACACAATGACTGAACTGAAAAATTCAATAGAGAGGATAAATAGCAGACTTGCTCAAGCTAAAGAAGAAAATCAGCAAGTTTGAAAACAAGACACTTGAAATTACCCAGTCAGAGGAACAAAAAGAAAAATGAATGAAAAATAGTAAAGAAAGTCTATAAGACTTTATGGAACACTGTCAAACAACCCAACACATATTATGGAAGTCCCAGAGGAGAAAAGTAAGATAAAAGGGCAGAAAAATTATTTTAAGAAAAATAATGGTGGAAAACTTCCCAAATCTAGGGAGGGAGATGGACACCCAAATTTGTGAAACACAAAAATTTTCAAATAGATTGAATCTAAAGAGGTCTACAACTAGACACATTTAATTAAATTGTTGAAAGTCAAAAATAGAGAATATTGGGGCTTTCCTGGTGGCGCAATGGTTAAGAATTCACCTGCCAATGCAGGGGACACGGGTTCGAGCCCTGGTCCGGGAAGATCCCACATGCAGTGGAGCAACTAAGCCTGCGTGCCACAACTACTGAGCCTGCACTCTAGAGCCCGTGAGCCACAACTATTGAGCCCATGTGCCTAGAGCCCATGCTCCACAACAAATACAAGCCACCTCAATGAGAAGCCTGCACACCACAACGAAGAGTAGTCCCCGCTCACCGCAGCTAGAGAAAGTCCATGTGCAGCAGCAAAGACCCAACACAGCCAAAAATAAATAAATTTATTTTTTTTTAAATAGAGAATATTGAAAGCAACAAGAGAAAAGTGACTTGTCACATACAAGGGGTTCCCCCATAAGACTATAAGCAGATTTCTCAGCAGAAACTTTGCAGGAACAAGCGAAATGATATATTCAAAGTGCTGAAAGAAAAATTTCTGCCAACGAGGAAAGCTTTACCAGCAAAAGAGTCCTTTAAAAATGAAGGCGAGTTATAGACTTTCCCAAACAAACAAAAACTAAGGGAGTTATCACCACTATACCTGCCTTACTAGAAGTGCTAAAGAGAACTCTTCAGGTTGAAACAAAAAAATACTAAACAACAACATGAAAGCATGTGAAAGTATAAATTTCACTGGCTGGGGTAAGTATATAGAGAAGAGCAGAATAACATAATACTTTGAGTGGTGTGTAAGTCACTTTTAACTCCAGTATAAAAGTTAAAAAACAAAGTATTAAGAAAAACTATAAACACAAGAATTGGTTAATATAAACACAATATATAAAAAAAGAAAATTCTGACATCAATAACATGGTGTGTGGGAGACTGGTTCAAAATGGTGGAGTAGAAGGATGTGTGCTCACTCCCTCTTGCAAGAGCACCAGAATCACAATTAACTGCTGAGCAATCATTGACAGGAAGACACTGAAACTCACCAAAAATGACATCCCACATCCAAAGACAAAGGAGAAGCCGCAATGAGACAGTAGGAGGGGCGCAATCACAATAAAATCAAATCCCATAACTGCTGGGTGGGTCACTCACAAACTGGAGAATGATTATACCACAGAAGTCCACCCACTGGAGTGAAGGTTCTGAGCCCTATGTCAGGCTTCTCAACTTGGGGATCTGTCAATGGAAGGAGGAATTCCCAGAGAATCAGACTATGAAGGCTAGCAGGATTTGATTGCAGGACTTCGACAGGACTGGGGGAAACAGACACTCCACTCTTGGAGGGCACACACAAAATAGTGTGCGCATCAAGACCCAGGGGGAAGAAGCAGTGACCGCATAGGAGACTGAACCAGACCTACTTGCTAGTGTTGGAGGGTCTCCTGCAGAGGCAGGGGGTGGATGTGGCTCACCACGGGGACAAGGACACCGGCAGCAGAAGTTCTGGGAAGTACTCCTTGGTGTGAGCCCTCCCAGAGTCCACTATTAGCCCCACCAAAGAGCCTGTAGCATCTAGTGCTGGGTCACCTCAGGCCAAAAAACCAACAGTGAGGGAACTCAGCCCCAGCCATCAGCAGACAAGCAGATTAAAGTTTTGCTGAGCTCTGCCCACCAGAGCAACACCTAGCTATACCCACCACCAGTCCCTCCCATCAGGAAGCTTGCACAGGCCTCTTAGATAGCCTCATCCACCAGAGGGCAGACAGCAGAAGCAAGAAGAACTACAATCCTACAGCCTGTGGAATGAAAACCACATTCACAGAAAGAGAGACAAAATGAAAAGGCAGAGGACTACATACCAGATGAAGGAAGAAGATAAAACCCCAGACAAACAACTAAATGAAGAAACAGGCAACCTTCCAGAAAAAGAATTCAGAATAATGATAGTGAAGATGATCCAGGAACTCACTGGAATTCACTGCTGTGGAACAGAATAAAGAATGAAAAGGAATGAAGACAGCCTAAGAGACCTCTGGGACATTAAATGCACCAACATTCACATTATAGGGGTCCCAGAAGGAGAAGAGAGAGAGAAACACCCAAGAAAATATTTGAAGAGATCATAGTCGAAAAATTCCCTAACATGGGAAAGGAAGTAGCCACCCAAGTCCAGGAAGCACAGAGAGTCCCAAGCAGGCTAAACCCAAGGATAAACATGCCAAGACACATAGTAATCAAATTGACAAAAATTAAAGACAAAAAAAATTATTAAAAGCAACAAGGGAAAAAAACGACAAATAACATACAAGGGAACTCCCATAAGGTTAACAGCTGATTTCTCAGCAGAAACTCTACAAGCCAGAAGGGAGTGGCACAATATATTTAAAGTGATGAAAGGGAAGAACCTACAACCAAGTTTACTCTACCCAGCAAGGATCTCATTCAGATTTGATGGAAAATCAAAACCTTTACAGACAAGCAAAAGCTAAGAGAATTCAGCACCACCAAACCAGCTCTACAGCAAATGATAAAGGAAATTCTCTAAGTGGGAAACACAAGAGAAGAAAAGGACCTACAAAAAACAACCCAAAACAATTAAGAAAATGATAATAGGAACATACATATTGATAATTACCTTAAATGTGAATAGATTAAATGCTCCAACCCAAAGTCACAAGCTGGCTGAATGGATACAAAAACAAGATCCATATATATGCTGTCTACAAGAGACAGGACACATACAGACTGAAAAAAGATATTCCATGCAAATGTAAGTCAAAAGAAAACTGGAGTAGCAATACTCATATCAGATAAAATAGACTTTAAAATAAAGAATGTTACAAGAGACAAGGAAGGACACTACATAATGATCAAGGGAACAATCCAAGAAGAAGATGTAACAATGGTAAATATTTATGCACCCAACATAGAAGCACCTCAATACATAAGGCAACTGCTAACAGCTCTAAAAGAGGAAATCAACAGTAACACAATAATAGTGGGAGACTTTAACACCTCACTTACACCAATGGACAGATCATCCTGACAGAAAATTAATAAGGAAACAAAAGCTTTAAATGACACAATAGACCAGATAGATTTAATTGATATTTATAGGACATTCCATCCGAAAACAGCAGATTACACTTTCTTCAAGTGCACATGGAACATTCTCTAGGATAGATCACATCTTGGGTCAAAAATCAAGCTTCAGTAAATTTAAGAAAACTGAAATCATATCAAGCATCTTTTCTGACCACAATGCTATGAGATTAGAAATCAGTTACATGGAAAAAAAGGTAAAAAGCACAAACACATGGAGGCTAAACAATACATTACTAAATAACCAAGAGATCAGTGAAGAAATCAAAGAGGACATCAAAAAATACCTAGAGACAAATGACAACAAAAACACAACGATCCAAAACCTATGGGATGCAGCAAAAGCAGTTCTAAGAGGGAAGTTTTTAGCAATACAATCCTACCTCAAGAAACAAGAAAAATCTCAAATGAACAATCTAGCCTTAAACCTAAAGGAACTAGAGAAAGAAGAACACATAAAACCCAAAGTTTGTAGAAGGAAAGAAATCATAAAGATAAGAACAGAAATAAATGAAATAGAAACAAAGAAACAAGAGCAAAAATTAATAAAAGTAAAAACTGGCTCTTTGAGAAGTTAAACAAAATTGATAAACCTTTAGCCAGAATCATCAAGAAAAAGAGGGAAAGGACTCAAGTCAATAAAATTAGAAATGAAAAAGGAGATGTTACAATGGGCAACGCAGAAATACAAAGCATCCTAAGAAACTACTACAAGCAACTCTATGCCAATAAAATGGACAACCTGGAAGAAATGGACAAATTCTTAGAACAGTATAACCTTCCAAGACTGAACCAGGAAGAAATAGAAAATATGAACAGACCAATCAGAAGTAAAGAAATTGAAACTGAGATTAAAAATCTCCCAACAGTGCTCCCTTCGGCAGCACATATACTAAAATTGTAACGATACAGAGAACATTAGCATGGCCCTTGCATAAGGATGACACGCAAATTCGTGAAGCATTCCATATTTTTGGCTTTGTGACCACATAGATGGGTGGGATATGGAGGGTGGGAGGGAGGGAGATGCAAGAGGGAAGAGATATGGGAACATATGTATATGTATAACTGATTCACGCTGTTATAAAGCAGAAACTAACACACCATTGTAAAGCAATTATACTCCAATAAAGATGTTAAAAAATAAATAAAATAAAATAAAAATAAAAGTTGAGTTAAAAAAAAAAAAATCTCCCAACAAACAAAAGTCCAGGACCAGGTGGCTTCACAGGTGAATTCTATCAAACATTTAGAGAAGAGCTAACACCCATCCTTCTCAAACCCTTTCAAAAAATTGCAGAGGAACACTCCCAAACTCATTCTATGAGGCCACCATCACCCTGATACCAAAACCAGACAAAGATACTACAAAAAAAGGATATTACAGACCAATATCACTGATGAATATAGAGGCAAAAATCCTCAACAAAATAGTAGCAAACAGAATCCAACAACACATTAAAAGGATCATACACCCTGATTAAGTGGGATTTATCCCAGGGATGCAAGGACTCTTCAATATATGCAAATCAATCAATGTGATACACCATATTAACAAACTGAAGAATAAAAACCATATGATCATCTCAATAGATGCAGAAAAACTTCTGACAAAATTCAACACCCAGTTATGTTAAAAACTCTCCAGAAAGTGAGCATAGAGGGAACCTACCTCAACATAATAAAGGCCAAATATGACAAATCCACAGCAAACATCATTCTCAATGGTGAAAAACTGAAAGCATTTCCTCTAAGATCAGGAACAAGACAAGGATGTCCACTCTCACCACTATTATTCATAGCTTTGGAAGTCCTGGCAACAGCAATCAGAGAAGAAAAAGAAATAAAAGGAATCCAAACTGGAAAAGAAGTAGAACTGTCACTGTTTGCATATGACATGATACTATACTTAGATAATCTGAAAGATGTCACCAGAAAACTACTAGAACTAATCAATGAATTTGGGAAAGTTGCAGGATACAAAATTAATGCACAGAAATCTCTTGAAGTCCTAGACACTAACAACAAAAGATCAGAAAGATAAATTAAGGAAACAATTCCATTCACCATTGCACCAAAAAAATAAAATACGTAGGAATAAACCTAAATAAGGAGGTAAAAGACCTGTGCTCAGAAAACTATAAGACACTGATGAAAGAAATCAAAGATGACATAAGCAGATGGAAAGATATACAATGTTCTTTGATTGGAAGAATCAATATTGTGAAAATGACTATACTACCCAAAGAAATCTACAGATTCAGTGCAATCCCTATCAAATTACCAATGGCATGTTTTACAGAACTAGAACAAAAAATCTTAAAATCTGTATGGAGATACAAAAGACCCCAAATAGCCAAAGTAATCTGGAGGGAAAAAAACAGAGCTGGAGGAATCAGACTCCCTGATTTCAGACTATGCTACAAAGCTACAATAATGAAGACAATATGGTACTGGCAGAAAAACAGAAATACAGATTAATGGAACAAGATAGAAATCCCAGAGATAAACCCATGCACCTATGGTCAACTAATCTATGACAAAGGAGGCAAGGATATACACTGGAGAAAAAACAGCCTCTTCAATAAGTGGTGCTGGGAAAACTGGACAACTACCTGCAAAAGAATGAAATTAGAACATTCCCTATCACCATACACAAAAATAAACTCAAAATGGATTAAAGACCTAAATGTAAGACTAGACACTATAAAACTCTTAGAGGAAAACATAGAAAGAATATTCTTTGATATAAGTCACAGCAAAATCTTTTTTGACCCACCTCCAACAGTAATGGAAATAAAAACAAAAATAAACAAATGGGACCTAATGAAACTTAAAAGCTTTTGCACAGCAAAGGAAACTACAAACAAGACAAAAAGACAACCCTCAGAATGGGAGAAAATATTTGCAAATGAATCAATGGACAAAGGATTAACCTCCAAAATATATAAACAGCTCATGCATCTCAATATTAGAGAAACAAACAACCCAATCAAAAAATGGGCAGAAGACCTAAATAGACATTTCTCCAAAGAAGACGTACAGATGGCCAAGAGGCACATGAAAAGCTGCTCAGCATCACTAATTATTAGAGAAATGTAAATTAAAACTACAATGAGGTATCACCTCACACCAGTTAGAATCGGCATCATCAGAAAATCTACAAACAACAAATGCTGGAGAGGGTGTGGAGAAAAGGGAACCCTCTTGTGTTGGTGGGAATGTAAATTGATACAGTCACTATGGAGAACAGGATGGAGGTTCCTTATAAAACTAAAAATAGAATTACCATATGACCCAGCAATCCCACTACTGGTCATATACCCAGAGAAAACCATAAGTCAAAAAGGCACATGCACCCCAATGTTCATTGCAGCACTATCTACAATAGCCAGGTCATGGAAGCAACCTAAATGCCCATCAACAGATGAATGGATATAGAAGATGTGGTACATATATACAGTGGAATATTACTCAGCCATAAAAAGGAACGAAATTGGGTCATTTGTAAAGACGTGGATGGACCTAGAGATTGTCACACAGAGTGAAGTAAGTCAGAAAGAGGAAAACAAATATCGTATATTGACGCATATATGTGTAATCTAGAAAAACTGTACAGATGAACTAGTTTGCAAGGCAGAAATAGAGACACAGATGTAGAGAACAAATATGTGGACACCAAGGGGGGAAAGTGGGGGGTAGGAGTGGTGGTGGTGGGATGAATTGGAAGATTGGGATTGACATATATACACTAATATGTATAAAACAGATAACTTATAAGAAACGACTGTATAAAAAATAAATAAAATAAAATTCAAATCAAAAAAATAAATGAATAACATGGTGTATGGGAAGGAGGGGTTAAAAGTGTAGTTTTTTGTATGTGATTGAATTTAAGTTGTTATCAGCTCAAAATGAACTGTTATAACAATAAGAAGTGTTATGCAAGCTTCATGGTACACACAGAAAGAAAAAAATCTATAGCAGTTACAAAAAAAAGAGAAAGGAGTCGATGTATATCACTACAAAAAAACCTCATTGAATGACAAAGGAAGATAATCAAATTGTGTTAAAGTCAAAGACATGGATATGAATAAGTCATCAAACGTGTACAGATAAAGAAAAGAGGACTTCAGATGAAACACGGGAATACAATCTTTAAAGTGTGCGTGTGGGAAAGAAGACACTATCACAATGAAGTGTGAAAGAATAATAAGAGAATTAGAGGGTAGTGGTCTATCACAGAAACCAAAGAGGAGACAGTATCAAGGATGGTGCTGTCAAATGAGAAACCAAGGGGGCTTCCCTGGGCTTCCCTGGGCTTCCCTGGCGGTGCAGTGGTTGAGAGTCTGCCTGCCGATGCAGGGGACGCGGGTTCGTGCCCCGGTCCGGGAGGATCCCACGTGCCGCGGAGCGGCTGTACCCGTGAGCCATGGCCGCTGAACCTGCGCGTCCGGAGCCTGTTGCTCCGCAACTGGAGAGGCCACAACGGTGAGAGGCCCGCGTACTGCAGAAAAAAAAAAAAAAAAATGAGAGACCAAGAAAATGTCAGAACTGAAAATGGTCATTGAATTTAGCAGTTAAGGTGACCTTGATTTTATATTACAGTGGCGTATGGCAGAAAGGGAGACAAAGTCATACCAAAATGGATGTAGTAAAATTAGGAGGAGAGGAAGAAGGGTCAAGGGGAGATTATTCTTTCAAGAAGCTTCACTCTGCAGAAAAATGAAGAAATGGAGTGAGATCAAGGAAGAAGTTATTTTAAGATACAGAAACCTGACCATGTTATTATGCTAAGGAGAAAAGGGAAATGTACAGAAATATTGAAGAGAAAGAGCCAGATTGACAGATGGAGGAAGGAAGTTCCATGAGAATACGGGAGATGATGGGATCCAGGACATGAAGGATTAAGATCAAGGATTAAGATCAAGGATTAGCTGTGGACCAGAGTTGGGACTCTTTTCCCACTGTAAGAGAAAGTGAGTGCAGAAGGAGGTAAATTTTTACAGGTGTAACAGAAATTAAGAAATGATCATTATTTTCTCTAAAAGTAGTCAACGAGGTTAGTGCTTGGCTTTAGCTCAGTGAAAGTGGTAAAGCTACTGGGGGTGGAAAAAATACGTAGGGATAAATCTGGAGTTGAGTGATTTCTTCTGTATGTAGACAGTGGGAGGGTGTACATGGTAAAACTGGTCCAAAATAAGAATTCTGAGCAGCAAGTGTAGTATAAGGAGGAAGGTCAAAAGCAGAGGATACAGGTGAAAGCAGTTGGTGGATTTCTCTTCGTCACTGGAGCCTTGCATTCTTGGAGATTTTATCCCAGGTTTGCCACACTGTCTGCTACAAATTTCACACCATCACCACCACCATGCTTTTCCAAGTCTGAGAACCACATTTCCCAGAACCCCTTCCTATATATTATGAAATTACAGTTTGCCAATGAAAGAGACTTGTGTGAAATTTGGAAGGTGGGAGCAAAGAGGAAGCCCTTATTCCAAGGAGGAAAATGTGGCCAGACGTGATAGTTTTTAGAACTTCCCCAAGGTGACTTTTTCTCCAGTCCTCTGGAGGCCTTCACTCTGTCAGCTCCTCCCACATTCACATCACCTTGAATTCCTATGTTAAATCTCTCATTCCTATAATACTCATATGGGCTCCCTTTTCCTAATCAAAACCAGATGGGTTCAAAAAATCTACAAACAATAAATGCTGGAGAGGGTGTGGAGAAAAGGGAACCCTCTTGCACTGTTGGTGGGAATGTAAATTGATACAGCCACTATGCAGAACATTATGGAGGTTCCTTAAAAAACTAAAAATAGCACTACCATACAACCCAGCAATCCCACTACTGGGCATATACCCTGAGGAAACCATAACTCAAAAAGAGTCATGTACCACAATGTTCATTGCAGCTATATTTACAATAGCCAGGACATGGAAGCAACCTAAGTGTCCATCGACAGATGAATAGATAAAGATGTGGCACATATATACAGTGGAATATTACTCAGCCATAAAAAGAAATGAAATTGAGTTATGTGTAGTGAGGTGGATGGACCCAGAGACTGTCATACAGAGTGAAGTAAGTCAGAAAGAGAAAAACAAATACCGTATGCTAACACATATATGGAATCTAAAAAAAAAAACATGGTTCTGAAGAACCTGGGGCAGGACAGGAATAAAGATGCAGACGTAGAGAATGGACTTGAGGACACAGGGAGGGGGAAGGGTAAGCTGGGACGAAGTGAGAGAGTGGCATAGACATATATACACTACCAAACGTAATATAGCTAGCTAGTGGGAAGCAGCTGCATAGCACAGGGAGATCAGTTTGGTGCTTTGTGACCACCTAGAGGGGTGGGATAGGGAGGATGGGAAGGAGATGCAAGAGGGAAAGATATGGGAACATATGTATATGTATAGCTGATTCACTTTGTTATAAAGCAGAAACTAACACACCATTGTAAAGCAATTATACTCCAATAAAGATGTTAAATAAATAAATAATTAATAAATAAATAAAACTAATCCAAAATTAACAAAATTTAAGCCTGATAGCTGTAACTCATAGAGGTCCTGGATTTATTTTGCCCTAGTCCTATTCAAAGATGTCACCCCATTAGTAGATGCAAACTATTATATATAGGATGGATAAACAACAAGGTCCTACTGTATACCACAGGGAACTATATTCAATATCCTGTGATATTGAACCATAATGGAAAAGAATATGAAAAAGAATACATATATGTATAACTGAGTCACTTTGCTTTACAGCAGAAATGAACACAACACTAAAAATCAACTACACTTCAATAAAAAAATTTTTAAAAGAAAACAAAGATGTCATCCCAGGCAGCCCAAGATATTTTTTGTTAATTTTCTCCTCATCCATAAGGCATGAAAAATCAGCCTTATTTGGTACTGTAGAGCAAGTCTGTCCCTTGTCAAAATTTAATGATTTGGGGATGGATAAATGTACATATACATCTATATATTTGTGTAAATGTGTGCACATGCACGCATGCACAATGTAATCTGAGAAAGCCCAATGGCAAATCCTCAATACCCTTTCAAATAGGAGGGTGTCAAGATTGTTGAAAGGAAGTGGTAGAAAATTCCAGGCTCAAAAATAATCCCAAACCAATATAACCTGACTGAAGACACCACCCTTAGCACTGGGCTTTGCATATTATGGCTCTTCAGTAATGTATATTAACTGTGTGTGGGAGTGTGTGTGTGTGTGTGTGATGCATACATAAATCTTTAACAGTTTTCCTGATGCCAAAACCCCAGGCCAAGCTTCAATCCTGATCTAGCTTCATTGTACTATTTCACACAATCTTGGACTGCCTCACCATTGGAAGCACATTCACACAAAGAAAAGGGTCGTGGGAGCGTAGCAAGTCCTAAAAAAATGCTTGCCGAAGTCACATGAATTGCTGAGAGCCACTGGACTGAAGAAATTAGTTTGGTTACTTTAAATTCATATGTAACAATGGACTCCCCCTTTTTTAAAAAGCTTATGAGTTATTCTCTTTGTTACCAAACTTGGCTCCAAATGCTTATAAATAATTCCAAAAATCCAATTCATGCTTAAACTGCTAATATTTTCATCTACCAAATGTTATTTAAAAGGATGTAAGGCTCTGAATGCTTTGAAGGAAGAGCTCCTGTTAACATTTTGAGCACATATGTATACAGCCTTTCAGGGAAATTACTTTTATTGTACAGGTTCTAGGCTGTTTTACGGAAAAAAAACCCCTGCTTTACTTAATAATTGTACCTTGCAAATTGTCAAAATACAAATTCTAGATCATCTAGTGAATCCTAGATTTCCAAGGCTAATCCAAGTCCCTTCCTCTTCGGTCAGGTTTCTCTATAACCAGTAAGTTTCCAGATCCATCAGGGAGCAGCCTCTTCTTCATATAGTCATCACAGGTGATAGATATTGTGACTGTAAAAACCATTTGAGTTTCTGAGACCCAGCCTTCAGAAATGGCCCTGAGTAGATTTCAGCAAGCATCTGGAGGCCGCAGATTGTACACCTCACTTAGATCTGCACAGAATGAGTCACTGAAGCCTCATATTACAGACTGAAAGCCTGCGTGTGTCCATAGGCATCTCTTTGTAAGACTCTGTTGCACCAGTTCATGAATCTTGATATCAACAGTGATGTGAGAAAACAAGTGGATCTGGGGGTGGGGGCATTCTCAGCTGGTGTGGCTAAGCTTCCATCTTCCCCATGAACTTTTCATAACAGAAAATTTAAGTTCCTTTGAAGGTTAGGTTCCAACAGTCAACCCATTTGGCCTCTGATTTCACCTAAGAAGAGAGAATACCTGGAGGTAACAGAGTTAAGAACCATCTCCAAGAACCATCACCCCCAAAATCTATTGATAACCCTCTACCAATCAGATTAAACTTGAAATAAGATGGAAAGAAAAAATATATTAAATTCTTATCATGTGGTCAACATTATCCTAATATTATCTCATCTAATTCTCACATGTCTGGCATTATCCTCATTTCACAGGTATAGAAAGAGACTCAGATTTAGAAACTTGCCCAGAGTGTTATAGGTAGCACATGTTGGAGCTGTAATATAAAAACAATCTGTCTTGGGCTTCCCTGGTGGCGCAGTGGTTGAGGGTCCGCCTGCCGATGCAGGGGACGCGGATTCGTGCCCCAGTCCGGGAAGATCCCACATGCCACGGAGCAGCTGGGCCCTTGAACCATGGCCGCTGAGCCTGTGCGTCCGGAGCCTGTGCTCTGCAACAGGAGAGGCCACAACAGTGAGAGACCCGCGTACCGCAAAAAAAAAAAAAAAAAAAAAAATTATAACATAGAATATATTAGCATCCAAGACTTAAAATGTATGTAAAACTAAAATACACCAGGTACTGAACTTGGTTTATTCAGCTCATTCCTGTATGCCATTATCTGAGTACCTAGTCTTCTAGCTTAGGTCCTTGAACTGTATCCTGCTGAGGATCCCAATAGCTTTTATTCTTTTCTATCACCTCTTCACACCTGCTAGGTGCTGTTAGGCTGCCTTAGCCTAAAGTATTTCTTGGTTGGATTAAAATACCTAACATCAAACATTCACAATTCTATAGCTCTACCCAAATATTTTAGCTGAGAATATGGACTAGGCTGACCAGGTCTCCTTTGATGTGTTGCTTGTATACAGAACCCAGATGATCCAGACACAGTGGTGTCATCATGCATATGTTAGATAGAAATCATGACCAAAGAGTGGACTTTACTGAGTTTCTTCTGATGGTATTCAAGCTGGCTATGGCTTGCAACAAGGTTCTCAGCAAAGAATACTACAAAGCTTCAGGGTCAAAGAAGCACAGACATGGTCGCCAACACCAAGAGGAAGAAAGTGAAGCAGAAGAGGAAGAAGAGGATACATCCGGACAAAAATCAGTTTACAGATATTCAAGTTGCAGTGAGGGAGAGGAGCATGGTTATGGTTCTGAGAGCTCGAGGGGAACTGTGAAATATAGACGTGGGTCCAGCTCTAGGAGGCTGGGAAGGCAATGTGGTTTATCTAGCTCAGAGAGCCAAAAGGGATCTGAAAAAAAGCTCCTCGGGTCCTGCTCTGGTCACTCATGGAGTAGTGGCAAAGAAAGACATGGTTCCAGCTCTGGAGAGTTGGAGGAAAAAAGAAACAAGTCACATGTTAGCCCCTCTAGGGGATCTAGGGAGGAATATGAACCTGAATCTGGATCAAAGAGTGGGGGAAGGAAAGGTCATGGTGGTCTGTCACGTGGTTTAGATGATAGTGAACATGAATCAAACTTTACTTAGTCAAGGAGTGCAGGACAAAAACTTGGGTCTAACTCTAAAAGTTCAGGAAATGGTGGAAGGGAAAGCCACGCATGTGGTTCCAGCAGTTCAGGTGGATGTGGAAGGCCACAAAATGCTTCTAGCTCTTGTCAGGCAGGTAGATGTGGAGGGCAAGGAAACCAATCTAGCTATACCCAATCAGGTTATCAATCAGGAAGTAGAGGAAAAGAAGGTCACAGATATATCTCAGGAAGTCAGTCCTCTGAATATGGTCAACATGAGCCTAGCTCCTGTAGTCAGTCTTCTAGTCAGAGAGAATATGGATCTAGAGCATGTGGTCAGCCACAGAACTGTGGAGGACAACAGGGAATAAGTTCAAGTCAGTCCTCTTGTTGTGGACAATATGAGTCTGCAGTAAATCAGTCTTCTATTTATGCTCAACATGGATCTGGTTCCCATGGATACTCTTCAAATTCTCACCAAAAAGGGCCTGGTTCAAATGAATTTTCTAAGTGTGGTCAACATAGATCCAGCTCAAGTCAGTCTCCTGGCTTTGGACAACATGGGTTTGGCCCAGGTCAGTCCTCTAGTTTTGGACACCATGTGTCTAAATCAAGGCAATCTGGCTATGGCCAACAAGGGTCTAGCTCAAGTCAATCATCTGGCTTTAGCCAACATGGGTCAAGTTCAAGTCAGTCTTCTGGCTTTGGACAACATGGGTCTAGCTCAGGTCAATCATCTGGCTATGATAAAAATAAACCTAGGGTAAGTAGACAAGGAAGCAGTGGTTCTAGTTCAAGCAAAAAGTGTCCAATATGTAGAAAACCAACATCAAATTCACCCCACAGTCAAACAAGAGGAAGCAGTCAGGAAAGAACTACTCAGAGTGATAATGAAAGAAACAGGGGTCACAGTATATCAGGAAGTCACACTGATGATAATGACAGCATTCATGGACATAGCCAGAAAAGGCCAGGATCAGGTCAGGAAAGGAGACCGTCCAGGAGGCAGGAAACAACACATAGCCAGTAAAATGACAGTGAAGGCAAGTCATATAACTGGGAAAGATATTCAGCATTTACCCATGGACATTCTGGAAACGACCATAGAGAATCGAGATCTAATACAAGTAGAAATAAAAAAACAACCCACGGACAATCAGGAGACAGAAGTAGACACTCTGGTATAGGTCATGGAGATACAGCAATGACCCATAAACAATCAGGATCTAGCACAAGAAGACAAGAATCTACTCATGGTGAGTCAACGGATACCATGACACATAACAAGACTAGTTGTGATATTCTGCACAAAAAGAACCCAGCAGAAGTGGAAGAAAAGGATTAGTCAGAGTAAGTTCAGTGACAGTGAAAGGCATTCAGGAGTCTCACACAGACACTCAGGATCCACTCATGGGCAGGTTGGATCTCAACATGGACAGTCAGGATCCACAGTTAGAGAGAGACAGGGAACTGCTCATGGGCAAACTGGATCTCAACATGGAAAGTCGGGATCCACAGGTAAAGGGAGACCGGGAAATGCTCATGGACAGTCAGGAGACACCACACAGTCCACACAGTCCGCGTCCGATACAGTTGGAAGACAGGGATCTAGTCACAGTGTCCAGCAACAGAGAAAGGCATTCAGAAGTCTCAGAGACACTCAGGATCCACTCATGGGCAGGCTGGACCTCAACATGGACAGTCAGGATCCACAGTTAGAGGGAGACAGGGAACTGCTCATGAACAGTCAGGAGATACCACTAGACACGGCCACTCTAGTCACAGACAATCCACACGGTCAGGATCCAGTACAGCTGGAAGACAGGGATCTAGTCACAGTGAGTCCAGTGACAGTGAAAGGCATTCAGAAGTCTCACAGAGACTCTCAGGATACACTCATGAACATTCTGGGTCTGCCCTCAAACATTCAGTCACTAATACAAGCAAAGCACATGAACATTCAGGAGATACATCTAAGCGCTCAGTATCAGATCAAGGGCAGACGTCGACTCATGAACAATCAGGATCCAGAAGTTCGGGGAAAGAGGTATCTTTCCATGGACACACAGGAGACAAATCTACACACTCACAGTCAGCTCATAGGCAGACCACATCTACCCATGGAGATTTAGGATCTGGCACAATAGAGAGACATGGCCCCAGCCATACACAGTCACATGATACACATAGGCAGTCGAGGGATAGCCTAAAAACAGTCAAGTAGCAGCCATGCTCAATCTGGTATAAGTCATTCTCAGTCACAGATTAGTGGAAGACAACGACATGGATCAGGTCAAGGGTGGAAACATGGCAGTTATGGAAATGCAGCATATGACTATGGGCAGTCTGGGTATGGACCTTCTGGGGCCAGCAGAACAAGGAGTCGTAATTCTAGTCCTTTGAGGTCGACAGATAGAGCTGCAACCAAGCAAGTGTCTAGACATGGACAATCAGTTTCTAGTTTTGACCATATGGGATCAAAAGCAACAGAGCAAGAAGACAAGATTCAAGTCATGGACAGTCAAAGACAAGGCAGTCAGTTGATTCCCATAATCATTCTGGATTCAGTATAACTAGAAGGCAGCGATCTAGCCATGGGCATTCAGTACCAACTCAGAAACAGTCAAGAGACATCCATGTTCAATCTGGAAGGCAGGGATCCACTCATAGCAGTCAGCCAAGTGACCACTCTGTATCTGGCCATGGAAAATCCTTAGCAGCTCACAGCCATTCAGATTCTAGTTCAACTAGGAGGCAAGGATCCCATAGTGATAGTACAGGGCATTCAGAAGATTGGGGGAAAAAGATTCATGAACAATTAGAATTGAGGCATAGACAATCAGAGTTCAATACAATAGGTATACATGGATCCAGCCAGCAGCTCTTGGGAGATACATCTCATGAGTTGCTATGATCCAGCACAAATTTAGCAACACAGGGATCAAGTGATGGACAATCAGTAGATATTCAGGGTCAATCTGGATTCAGCACCAATGATAGACAAGTATATAGTCATGGTCAGTCAAGTGACAGCTATGAGCAGTCAAGTGGCAGTCATTCACTTGATAGCCAAAACCCTATGGGAACTGAAGAGTATAGATATAGATATTTATCAAGCAGTATAAACACGTGGAGTGGGGAAAGGCAAAAGCAACAGTCTGGATCAAGTCAGTCAGGGACCATGAGAAGATAGAGTCAGGATGTGGATGATAAGCAGACAAGAGACTCTGAGGCGAGAGGTTACCATGGAAGAGAGAGAAAAGACTCTGGTTCCTTTTACTTAGATAGCAACACCCCACTCTGTAAATATGTCCAAGAACAAAGGTGCTATTACTTTGAATAATTTGAAACCAAAGGAAAACAAACTAACTCAAGATAGGAACTAACCCAAAGGAGAAATGAGACACACAACATGGGATTAAGATATTTAACATGGTCCTTTCTTTTGGTAGTGGAGGTATATGTCTGATCTTTTATTTTAACTCTAGCACTGTATTCTATTTCTTTTGTTTGGTGCAAAGGTTTTTTGTAAGGCTCCATAATCATTGAGCTCCTTGGTTAGAAAATAGTGGATGGAAGAAGTAAATTGCATTTGGGACTACATTTAGAATGATATGACAAAGTGATTGGGTGCTCTGGAATAAAGTGAGCATTTAAAAAATTTCTGAGACTTAAATTTTGGATATTCCAGATTGTTTTAATTGAGTGTTAACAAACCTAACCAGGAAGCTAAGAGACATGGTTTAGGAGCCAAAACTTCCCTAATAACATTATAATACATTCCATGTCCTGAGCAAAGAATATTGTAGTACTTGAAGATTCAGAATATTTGCATCTTTTGTGCCACCACTGGAACTCTGTACTACTACTTTTGAATTTATTGTCATGACTGCCTGGATATAGGATCCAGAAAATTGTATTGTGTAAATATTGAAGTAAACTTTCCAGCAAGGTATATTTTGTCTTCTCTTTCATCTTCACAAAAACAAATATAGCCTCCTCCCATGGGGTCAGATGCACATTTCTTTCTTCTACCTCTGGACACCTAGATGGCAGGAAAATACCTGAATAATATTAATAGGGAGTCCAAAGAAGGCAAAACTCAATCACGTCTGATCTTTTCCTCAATCTAATCACTGTCCAAAGCATTTATAGGAAGAAATGTTTTATGCTGAGTTGACCTCAGATACTTTGGTTAATCATGATCATCAAAGCAATCATTATTAAACATAACCCTAAGTGGCTATTTCCTGAGACCACAAAAGCTCTGAAAATAAGAGTTGAGTCACAGACTTTCTCTGTCAAATATATTAATGGAAATATCCCTTAGTAATGGAAGCTAATGGGAGTGGAGGCTAATGGGGTCCTGAAGCTTCCAGTCAAATAAAAACAATTAAAAATATACTCCTCCCTAGGAGGAAAAAAATATGTGAATTTATTATAAACAGAAAGAGACATAACAAGGAGTAGAAAAATATGTACAAAAGATACTAATTTCAGTAGAAAGTTTACTGCTGTAAAATCGAAAGGAAAAGTCCACAATGTGAGAACTAGTACAGACTTTAAAGATCATCCCCTTAATTTACAGATTAAAAGGAAAAAAATCAAAGCAAAGTATATTTAATCTAACCAAAAAGAGTGATAATTCCTTAAATCAGAATTTGATGCTCCACCATATTCTCCTCCCCCAAAAAACTCAAGCTACTTTTCTTCAACCTTCTCATTTGAAATTCAAACTAAAGTACAATTCATCAATGGGTGTTCAAGATCGCAGCCACTACTGGGGACAGAAGTTATATGAAAGACCAAAAAATAGTCTCATTCTTCTGATTAGACTTAGAACATATTCCATCTAGTTTTTAATATTTCATTTTAAGAACTATACAAACTTTAAATCATGCTATGTGATAAATAGAACACTAGTCATATTAGTTTATTAGTGAAAGAAAATAAAATTATTGTTCTACTATTAACAACACACACAAAAAATAACTGAGTATATGGTAGCTAACCCTAAGTGGTAACCAATTCATACAAATCTATCCATCATCATACTTTCATTGAATAAATGCTAATTACCAAAGAATAGTTAGAAATTTAAATATTATGCTTAATCTCATCCAATCAATTTCTATTGTAGGTAAAGTAAATGAGACTCAAAGAGATTAACTTGCCTATATCATGCAGATAATTAGAAGTGCTGCTACGACTAGGGTATAGGTTTCTGATTCTTAAACCAAAGCTCTTTCCATTCTGCCAGGGGCTCTGCACTCATTCCATCCATTTATAACTTCCACATTCTTTAATCTCCAATTATAAAATTTAGGAGTGTCAAAAACTTCACCAGTTCCCTGAATCAATGTTAATTTGCCTTTGTTGTATTTGTGTGTGTATAAATACATAGGATCAAATATTTATCAGTGATTCCCATAATCCCTTGACCACACTCATTTGAGTTTAAATATAATGAAAAAATTATATTCCAGACTGCTAAAACCATCAATAATTTGTTTTAGTCAAATTGAAGGCAACTGTCCCTTATAAATTACACCAAAAGTATTCTAAAATAGTTCAGAGAGAATTACATATTCCCCTTCTAAGATAAAAGGAAAGATAAAAGTAAGACAGCAGGTATGGTCTACAAGGAATACAGTTAGAAAATGTAGTGTACCCGTATGGAACCCCTGTGAACAGTTGAATTTCTTAGATGCAATTCTGCTGGGAAATTAGTCATAGGGTATGTATGACTAGAGATTTTCCCTCTAGCACCACATGTGTGCCAGCATCCTATGGATAAAACATCTCTGTACCAAGGAATACTAAGTTAGGTCAAAGCATTCTTCAAAGTATGTCTGTACTGTCAGGAAGGAGCATGTGGCACTGAGGAGAAACTCTGAATGGCCAAATTAGGAGGAACAAAGATAAAATTCTTCTTTCCCCAAACTTTCTAGATAAAGATGACCTTTGGATGTGGGAAATTGAAGGTCAGTTTGTACTGGACACACTACATACACTGGTTGTTTTGCTGGAATGTAAGTCATAGTCCTCTGTGTTATGACAGTTTATGATAACCAGAAAAGACCTTCTGAAATAATACTACATGTAGTTTATTTTTGTGTATGGTGTTAAAGAATGTTCTAATTTCATTCTTTTACATGTAGCTGTCCAGTATTCCCAGCACCATTTATCTCCATTATATAGTTTTGCCTCCTTTGTCATAGAGTAATGGACCATAGGTGCATGGGTTTATTTCTTGGCTTTCTATCCTGTTCCATTGATCTATATTTCTGTTTTTGTGCCAATGCCATACTGTTTTGAGGACTATAGCTTTGTAGTATAGTCTGAAGTCAGGGAGCCTGATTCCTCCAGCTCTGTTTTTCTTTCTCAAGATCGCTTTCACTATTCAGGGTCTTTTGTGTCTCCACACAAATTAAAAAGTGTTTTGTTCTAGTTCTGTGAAAAATGTCATTGGTAATTTGATAGGGACTGTATTAAATCTGTAGATTGCCTTGGGTGGTATAGTCATTTTGACAATATTGATTCTTCCAATCCAAGAACATGGATTAAAGACCTAAATGTAAGACGAGATACTATAAAACTCATAGAAGAAAACATAGGAAGAACACTCTTTGACATAAATTGCAACAATATTTTTTGGTCCCTCTCCTAGAGGAAAGGAAATAAAAACAAAAATAAACAAATGGAACCTAATTAAACTCAAAAGCTTTTGCACAGCAAAGGAAACCATAAATAAAATTAAAAGACAACCCACAGAAGGGGAGAAAATATTTGCAAATGATGCAACAAACAAAGGATTAATCTCCAAAATTTACAAACAGCTCATGCAGCTCAATATCAAAAAAACACAAAATCCAATCAAAAAATGGGCAGAAGACCTATATAGACATTTCTCCAAAGAAGACATACAGATGGCCAAGAGACACATGAAGAGATGCTCAACATCATTAAATATTAGAGAAATGCAAATCAAAACTACAATGAGACATCACCTCACACCAGTTAGAATGGGCATGAGCAAAAAATCTACAAACAATAAATGCTGGAGAAGGTGTGGAGAAAATGCAACCATCCTACACTGATGGTGGGAATGTAATAGAGCCACCATACGATCCAGCAATCCCACTCCTGGGCATATGTCCAGAGAAAACTATGGTTCGAAAGGATACATGCACCCCAATGTTCATTGCAGTGCTGTTTACAATGGCCAAGACATGGAAGCAACCTAAATGTCCATTGACAGATGAATAAAGAAGATGTGGTATATATATAATGGAATATTACTCAGCCATTAAAAAGAATGAAATAATGCCATTTGCAGCAACATGGATGGACCTAGAGATTATCATACTAAGTGAAGTAAGTCAGACAGAGAAAGACAAAAGCTGTATGATATCATTGATATGCAGAATCTTAAAAAAATGATACAAATGAACTTGTTTACAAAACAGAAACAGTTACAGACTTAGAAAACAAACTTATGGTTACCAGAGGGGGAAGAGTGTGGGAGAGGGACAGATTGGGAGTTTGGGATTGACATATACACACTACTATATTTAAAATAGATAACCAACAAAGAACTACTGTATAGCACAGGGAACTCCCTCAATATTCTGCAATAACCTAAATGGGAAAAGAATTTGAAAAAGAATAGATATATGTATATGTATAACTGAATCACTTTGCTGTACACCTGAAACTAACACAACATTGTAAATCAACTACACTCCAATATAAAATAAAAGTTAAAAAAATAATACTACTTGCAATCAAAGGTGAGTATATAAGCTGTGGGGGCAATGAACAAGAGGAAGTAGAAGAAGAGAAAAGGATGAAGATTGAGGCAATGCTGGATTCGACTGGAAATGAACCCAGCCAATAAACAGAGGGCAGCTTCCTCTCTAATAATAAACCATTTGGCACGATTAAAAGGCCACTAACCCAGACTTTTAAACCTATTTTAAGTGACATCTTACCATCTTTGGGGAGTATGCTAAGTGAAAGTGAGAGAATTCTACTTATGAAGTACACAGAGGTACCAGTAGAAGTTTATAGGTATTCTTTTTGTATTATGAAGCCATCTAACACGAGGAAGTAAAGAATTTGCAAGGTATTGTGTCCATTTTTAAAGATTATTTAAATATATTAAATTGTCTCTTATATTGCCTGTTTTTTTCATTTCTCCATGATGAACACTGATGAAGATCTTGTGACCTCCTACTGCCTACAATAAAGTAATTAGGGAAAGGATGAAATGGAGAATCACTCTCTGTTCCCAAATACTTTGATGTGTTTCTGGCTTTACCAACTTTCCCTAGGATTAAAGTTTTAAGGGTTGACTGGTTATCAGTCCTTCATTAGAACATAGTCATGAAGTGTAGGAGAAGCAGTTTCCCATAGTGAGGCTATTAGAGAAGAGGAAATATAGAGAGAATCTGAAATCTACAAATCGATGATTTGCTGAGGGGGTTGCAGGGACAGGATTTAAGGACTAAATAACTTAGATTCCAGTGTAGGCAAATTCCCCCCTTCCTCTAATGACCCAGCTTAGAGTCATTACTTCAAGATTCCTCTAGTGCTGGGAGTCAAAAAACTGAGTTCCAGTCTACTTCTATTACTTCAGCTAATACAAATCATGCAATATTTGTGCTATTTATCCCACTGCGGAATAAGAAAGAAAATTAAAATATTGAATGCCTACTTATTGTGCTTCAGATACTTTCCC
>NW_006787556.1:1265302-1269694 GCF_000442215.2 Lipotes vexillifer | reverse complement strand
CTACACCTACCTTGCAAATCAAAAATGATCCATACTTTACAGGCAAAATTAGGCTTAGAGAAGTTTAAAAAAACTTACTCAAATCCACATAGCTGGTATGCAGCTAAGCAGCAAAGTCAGACCCCACTCACGCAAAAGCCCAGGTGTCTTCCACTCCCTCACACTACCCAACACAGAACCCTAACACCCAGAGAACACACATCAAATGTTGGTTTCCCTTTCTTTCCTCTAAAAATCAGCTCACATCTCTTCTTTTAGATAGATAGAGATAGATAGATGATAGATAGATAGATAGATAGATAGATGATAGATATATAGAGATAGATATAGAGATAGATAGATGATAGATAGATAATAGATAGATTTTTGAATTTTTTAAATGTTAAAGTCTTCGCCATACCTCACCCAGCAGTATCTTTCCCTTTTGTCAAGAAGGCTTTAATAAGACAATAATTCAACCCTTCTCCTTCCTCAAATTCTCAAGATGAATTTTGTCAGCTCTGATGTTGTTTGTTGAATTGCTTGGTTGGCTGGGTGTCTTAAAACCCAATCAACCAAAACACAAACAAAATCACATCTCATTTACACTAATTTATTCAAAATAGCATTAAAAAATGCATTAGAGAAATTATTTCCAATTAGTGCAATGTCAGGGGCTGGACAGGATTATATTGCTCCCAAAGCATACCACATAAGCCCTAGATTTGAATATTTGGGGGAGTTGGGGAATACCCAACACCCTTTATTTTCCAGCAACATTACTATCTAGTTCCTATTGTTTTTTTTTCTTCCAAATCCTTGCCTCACTCTTCCTAATACCTTTCCTGACAAGTTTTGTCAGACTCAGCTAACCAAGCCTGTAAGAAGAAATGGTTGAGCTCCACCTATGTGTGACAAAATACTCACATTTCTATAGCTCTCCAACAAGCAATCTCAGAATGTGGGCTAGTCTGATGAGCAATCCCTCTCTGATTAGTTTAACTACAGAATCCAGATGATCCAGATAATGTAGGTGTTGTCAATGCAACATTAGGATCATTTGTTCACTCATTTCATTCATTGGAAGCAAGTTAGTAACTACTTAGTTGACAGACGCTATAATTGGCACTGAAGTTACAAATATCAGAAAGACATTGTCCCTGTCCTTTAGGAGTTTACATATTCATTAGGGAGACCAACATATGAGAAAGCAACAGATGAATACTGTGGCAAGTGTTATAATAGACATGATTAAGGGACTGTGTTTGCGGTGAAGTGATCAACTGATTTTAACTCTGATTAAAAGTGAAGAAACAGTATTTAAAGAAATCTTAAGAGGGGAACTTTGCAATGAGTCTCCAGAAGTGGCCAGGAGTTATCCAGGTTTACTTGGGGAGACTACCCCAGGAATATATATCTTTAAGTGTGCATAAAGTCTTAAAGTAAGAAAGACGATGGTGAGCTAAAGGAACTCAAAAATAATTCAGCACAGGTAAGACACAGGTTGTATGTGGCAGCATGGCAGAAAATGATGTCAGAACAACAGGCAGAGGTTGGATAACAATGAATCTGATAAAACTTGCTAAGAACTTTAGTCTTTAGCTATAAGCAATGAAGAACCATCAAAGGGCTTTTGTAAAATCACATGATCATATGTTCATTTCAGAAAGGTTTTTTGTTGTTGTTTTTTGGGGGGTTTTTGCAGTACGCAGGCCTCTCACTGCTGTGGCCTCTCCCGTTGCAGAGCACAGGCTCCGGACACACAGGCTCAGCGGCCATGGCTCACGGGCCCAGCCGCTCCATGGCATGTGGGATCTTCCCAGACCGGGGCACGAACCCGTGTCCCCTGCATCAGCAGGCGGACTCTCAACCACTGCGCCACCAGGGAAGCCCTGTTTTCTTTGTTTTTTTATGGCAGGGGGCAAAACTTGAGGTGTGAAGACCAATCTGGCAGCTACTCTAATAATCCGGGTAAAAGATGACAGAGGCAACATGGGGTACATAAAAGGGGCTGGATGCAGAACATATTTCTGAGATTTGTGGTTAGATAGTATACAGTGACTGAGATGAAGGTGTCTAACATGACTTGCTAGATTTCTGGCTTGAGTCATGGACCAACTTTGTAGGAAGGAAAAAAAATGAAACTTTGATGAGAGAGTAAACTTTGTTGATATTTTCTTTACATGGTATTGTTTGGTTCAGGCCATTGGTCATATACAGAAACCTAGAAGTTCAAAAGCGACCAACAGTCTATACTTAGTCTACTGATATGTTTCATTTAGCCAGCACACCACTAGTTCACACTATTTAAAATATGAATTAGTTAACAATGTTTAGAAACTGGGAGATAACACCAAAAAAAAAAAAAAGTCCCTGGATTTCTGATTTCTCTTAAGCCAAATATCCAGCCTGGGTCAACATCCTCCTCTCAATAATCAGCCAGATCTGAGTAACTGTGATCTCATTTTGGATTGGACATGCGCAAGCCAGTTCGTGAACATCTCCCCAACACTGTAGCTAGCTTCGGGCTTTACATGTTTGATGAGAGAAAAGAGAAAAAGAAAGGACAGTATAAAAAAGTCAGTATTTACCTTTAACAGAATTTCACAGCTGAAAAGGACACTGAAGATTATCTAGGTCAATGACTATAAACCTTTTGTTGTTGTTGTTTTTGTTGTTCCATAACCATTTAAGCATCTTTCTCCCAAATGCCCTCCCATTAAAAAAATGCACATACCTACCTACACACAAATTTTTTCCTGTAATTTCAAGGACTTTGAAGACCAACTGAAGTCTGCTCATAGATATTGACAGATTAGGAACCTCATGATAATCCTTTTATTTATTATTTGTGGGAAGTGAATCCTAATTGCACACAACTAATATATATTGACTGTTTAATCAGAAAAAAAGCTGCAGACTATATCCCAGCCCAGTTCTTTTTCTACCATATTCTTTTGTCTTTTGGAAACAGAACCAAAGGAAAATAGATTCATGTCGGTATAGACTGAGGTTTAAGGAGAACTCAACATGACAGCCCAGCTTTTTAAGTAGTCTTAATGTTTTTTCTTATTTTTTATTATTGGCATGTTACATAAACATGCAAGCTTACTAGTATAGTGAGTTAATTTACTACTATAAATAAATAAAACTCACATCAAAATTATCCTGGCCTCTATTAATCATAGGAATAAAAATGACTGTGCACATCATTATTAGTTCACACAGTGCATTCTTTCAACAAAGACATACCACAGTAATAGAAAGTGTTTTTAAAATTAATTTTAATTATAAAATGACACATGAATATATTTTTCCTTTTAAAAGTAGAATATTTATAGATAAAACTACAGTCCTTTCTGATCGTCATCCCAAATTCAATCCCTCTCCTCCTTCCCCAGAGATAATCACTGGGAAGTTGAGCTTATTCCTTCCAGACACCTTAAAGCTATTTTTTACACACATAAACCGGTACACAGAGAAAATATTTTATACTTACTATGCATTTTTATATAAAAAATGTCATATTGCATTTATATTTATGCATTATAAATTTTTCAATGAATAATATTTGGAGATGTTGATTTACAGAAATCTAGTTTATTCTTTTTAATTGCTGTAGAATTCTATGATACAGATACACTGAATTTTATTTAGCCATCCATCTATTGGTGGGCATTTAGGTTGTTTTCAGTTTTTCAGTATTGCAAACAATGCTGCAATTAGTATCTTGCACTTCTCTCCCTGTTCACACATGTAAATATTTCTCTAGGGTGAAAACCTAGAATGGAATTATTGGCAGATAGGATGTGTGTAATTTTAAATTTCATAGATACTGCCAAATTATCCTCCAAAGTAACTGTATCAAAGTAGCCTCCTATCAGAAGTATATGAAAGTTTCCTTTCCCCAATACTGGGCCAAAAGTTAATATTATCAGCTTTAGAGGTTTTGCTAATCTTAGGGGTAAATAATAGTATCTATCATCATTTTAATTTGTATCTTCCTGAATACCAGCAGGTTAAGTGTTTTCTCTACATTGTATTGCCTTGTTGGGTTTTCTTTTATTTTTCTTTGTTTTTTTTGACATTTGCATCAATTCTTGGGTATAAATAAGGGAAGTCATCCAAAACATAGGGAAGTCCTGAACAGTTACTATTCATTGAGCTTGAACATAGATAGATTTTTTTTTTAACTTATTTTATGTTTGACCCCCTTCACCCATTTCTCTCACCCTCCTCCCCACTGCCTCCACCTCTGGGAACCACAAATCTGCTCTCTGAATCTGTGAGCTTGTTTTTTTGGGGTTGTGTGTGTTATTGTCTCTTATTACAGTCTTTGCTTTAGTCCATTTTGTCTGACATAGGTATAGCTACTCCAGCTTTCTTTTCATTTCCATTTGTATGTAATACCTT
>NW_006787556.1:1252651-1265292 GCF_000442215.2 Lipotes vexillifer | reverse complement strand
TCCCTACACTTTCAGTCTGTGTGTTTCCTTACATCTAAAGTGAGTCTCTTGGGACTTCCCTGGTGATCCAGTGGTTAAGACTCTGAGCTTCCACTGCAGGGGGCATGGGTTCAATCCCCAGTAAGGAAACTAAGATCTCACATGCTGTGTGGCAAAAATAAATAATAAATAAATAAATTAATTAATTAATTAATTAAACTTTAAAAATGAAAGTGAGTCTCCTGTAGGCAGCATAGAGCTGGGTCCTGTTTCTATCCATTAAGCCACTCTATGTCTTTTAATTGGAAAAATTGGTTCATTTACATTTAGAGTAATTATTGTTAAGTATGTACTTACTTCCATTTTGTTAATTGTTTTCTGGATGTTTTTGTACATCTTCTCTGTTCCTTTCTTCTGTTGCTCTCTTCCTTTGTGGTTTGATGATTTTCTTTAGTGATATGCTTATATTTCTTTCTCTTTATCTTTTATATATTTACTATAGGTTTTTGCTTTGTGGCTTACATGCAACAATGTGTATCTTTAACAGCCCTTTTTAATTTTATAACAAATTAAGTTTCATCCCATATTAAAGCTCAAAAGTTTTAATCTCCCTGCCCCCATATTTTGTTTCTGATGTCACATTTTACATCTTTAAAGGGGAAGAAATCTTATTTGAAGAAATAATGGCTGAAAAATTTCCTAACCTGGGGAAGGAAACAGACATCCAGATCCAGGAATCTCAGAGAGTCACATTAAAAGGAATCCAAAAAGACCCACACCAAAACACATTATAGTTAAAATATCAAAAGTTAAAGATGAGGAGAGAATCATAACAGCATCAAGAGAAAAACAACTTGTTATGTACAAGGGAACTCCCATAAGACTATTAGCAGGGTTTTTTTCAGCCGAAACTTTGCAAGCCAGAAGGGAGTGGCATTATATTTTCAAAGTGCTGAAAGAAAAAACTTCCAACAAAGAATACTCTACTCTACAAACTTATCATTCACAACTACATAAGAGACAAAGATTTTTCCAGACAAGTAAACATTAAAAGAGTTCATTACTACTAAACTGCCTTACAAAAAAAAATGTTAAAGAGATTTCTTTAAGTTGAAAAGAACAGTGCTAATTACTAATAATAAAACATAAAAAAGGATAAATCTCACTGGAAAGGTAAATATATAGTAAAGGTGGTTGATTAACCATCTATAAAGCTAGTATAAAGGTTAAAATACAAAAGTAGTAAAAATAACTATGATTACAATATTAGCTAAGGGATACACAAGATAAAAAGACGTGAAAAGAGTTTTCTTTTCTATGAAATACTTATTTTAATCCTTGATCCTTTTACTATTAGGTTATCTTATCTAGGTTATCTCAATGTAATTTGAATACCAACACATTACTTGTTAAATATGTTGCTGGTATTTTCTTCCAATTCAAAGTTTTCTTTTAACTTAGAGTGCCTTTTGTCAAATACAAATTTGGAACTTTTATGTAACCAAATGTATCCACCCTTTTCTTTTTTTTTCTTATTTTGCAGTACGCGGGCCTCTCACTGTTGTGGCCTCTCCCGTTGCGGAGCACAGGCTCCGGATGCGCAGGCTCAGCGGACATGGCTCACGGGCCTAGCCGCTGAGCACGAACCCGTGTCCCCTGCATCGGCAGGCGGACTCTCAATCACTGCGCCACCAGGGAAGCCCTACCCTTTTCTTTATGAATTCAGCTTTGGGGGACATATTCAAGAAAACCTTCTCTCCTAGAAACAAAAGATATTTTTCATTCCTTTACATCTTCAAATAATTTAAGAGTTTTATTTGCTTAGTTTTGTTTTGGTTGTGGTTGTGGTTTAGGTCCTTTATCCATCTGGAATTTATTTTTGTATGGGGCATGATCTGATTTTCTATAGCGGTATCTATTTGGTTTTAACATACCAGGAGAAAATTGCATCGTGCCATTTTCAATGATGTCCTCTCCCCATGTATTTGAAACGCTACCTCTAACATATTATTCCAAAATCCCTATAGGTAGTTCTGTTTCTGGCTTTCTCCTCTACCCCATTGTTCATTTGCCCTTGCACACCATTCTTTAACAATTAAAACTTTAAAATGTCTAGATCACTAGGGGCCAATTTCTCCACACTTTGTTCTTCTATTCCAAAGATATATTGACTTTTCCTTTATATTTATACTGTATATGAATTATAGAATCATTTCGTCAGATTCTACTGAAAATCCTTCAAGGATTTTAAAAGGAATTGCATTTAATTTTTTTATTAATTTGGAGACAAATGACCATTTAACCATTTCTCAATTTATTCAGGTTTTCTTTTATATCCCTCTGTAAATTTTTTTTCCTATAAAGATATTGTACTTTTTCATTAGGTTTACTTGGGGACACTTTATATTTTTGTTGTTAATGTACATGGGATTTTTCTATTATATTTCTGAATTGGCAATTTTTAGGAAACTAATTTGTTTATGCTAATTTTATATTTGGTTAATGTGCTGTACTTTATTGTTTTCTTTGAATATTTGTCAATTAATTTTCTTGGGTACCTTTTGTCTGAAACTGATAAGTGAATTATATACCTTTTCCATATTTATGCCTCATGTCTTACTTTTATTGTAGTGAAATATACATAAAAGAAAATTTACCATTTTAACGGAGTTTAATTGTACAGTTCAGTGGAATTAGTACATTCACATTGTTGTGTAACTATCACCACCATCCACCTCCAGAACACTTCCATTTTCCAGAACTGAAACTCTATACTCATTAAATAATAACTTCCCATTCCCCCTCCCTTCAACCCCTGAAAACCACCATTCTATAGAGGTATCTATTTGGTTTTAACATACCAGTAGAAAATTGCATCATGCCATTTTCAATAACGTCCTCTCCCCATGTATTTCAAATGCTACCTCTAACATACTATTCCAGAGACAGACTATTTCTGTCTCTATGGATGTGACTGCTCTAGGTACCCCATATAAATGAAATCATACAATATGTGTCCTTTTGTGTCTGGCTTATTTCACTCAGCATATTGTTTTAAGATTCATCCATGTTTTGGCATTCTGTCAGAATTTCATTCCTTTCTAAGGCTGAATAATATTCCATTGTATGTAGAGACTGTGTTTTATTTATCCATTCATCTTTCAATGGACATTTGGGTTGTTTCTACATTTTGGCTATAGTGAAAAGTGCTGCTATGAACTTAAGTATGCAAATAGCTCTTTGAGAACCTGCTTTCAATTCTTTCAGGTATCTATCCAGAAGTGGAATTGCTACCTCATTTCTTATTGGTTAAGACTATGAAGTATTAGTATTGCCAGCAGGCATCCTTGTCTTATCAATGGTATGTTTCAGTATAATGTTTTTGCCATAGGTTTCTATTAAATAACATCTATCAAAGAAGTTCTCTTCTATTCCTAGTTTGCTGAAATTTTTACCATAAGTTTTGAATTTTATCAAATGCTTTTTTTCAATCTATTGAGATGATTATATGGATGTTCTCCTTTCTTTTCAATTTATTTTATGAATTGTATGATTGATTTTCAAAGACTGAACTGATCTTTCAATCTTTTGGTAAACTTCATTTTGTCCTTATTAAATATTTTTGATACTCTCCTAGATTTGATACACTAATATTTTATTAGGATATTTGTGCTTTTGTGTTCATAAGTAAAATTGATTTACAGTTTTCTTTCCTTGGGCTTTTATTATATAATTTTCATGTCAAGGTTATACTAACCTGAAAAAGTTGGTTGAGAAATTTTCACTCTTCTCTGTGCCCTGGAATAGTTCATATACAATATTTCTTGAAGGTTTAGAAAATCTAGCTCAAAAATGTACTGGGCCTCCTGCCTTTGGAAAGCTTGGAATAATCAGTCTCTCACAGTCAAAATAGAAAGAATCAGAAATAGGTTTCTTGGGCTAATTTTGGTGGTTTACATTTTCTTAAAAAAGTATCCATGTCATTTTCAACTTTATTAGTATTTAATTGCTCATACCACCTTATTTTAAAATCATTATTTTACCTGTAGCTATTCCTGCTAGCTTTTTTTTCTTTTTATTTTCTTTTTGGCTGTGTTGGGTCTTCGTTGCTTGGCGAGGGCTTTCTCCAGTGGCAAGTGGGGGGTACTCTTCGTTGCAATGTGCAGGCTTCTCATTGCAGTGGCTTCTTGCGGAGCACGGGCTCTAGGCACATGGGCTTCAGTAGTTGCAGCACGCAGGCTCAGTAGTTGTGGCTCACGGGCTCTAGAGTGCAGGCTCAGTAGCCGTGGTGCACGGGCTTAGTTGCTCCGCGGCATGTGGGATCTTCCCGGACCAGGGCTCAAACCCATGTCCCCTGCATTGGCAGGCGGATTCTTAAACACTGTGCCACCAGGGAAGACCCCCCCCCCTTAGCTTTTTTACTGTTCTTTAAAGTCATTTTAATGCTTATTTTTCTCTTTATTTATGTTATTATTCTTTTAAAAGAATGCCCATGGTTTGGGGAGAAATATAATTTTTCTCTATCAATTTCTGCTTTTATCTTTATTATTTTCCTCATTCTATTTCTTTTGGGCTTGTTTCACCATTCCTTTTCTACTTGAAAGTTTAGTTTATGTTTTTACACTTTTCTTTGCAGTTAATAAATATCTTTAAGGCAGTAAATTTTCCTTTGAGTTCTTTACCTGCATTTCATGGATTTTAAATATACTGCTTTAGTGGTCATTCTATTCCAAATATTGTTTCATCTCCATTTTTATTTTCTGTGTGTCTCATGAAGTACCTAGAATTCTATATGTTGTTTTCTATATGTACGATTTTAACATTTCCAGATATATGGAATATTTGGTTTTCAAAAAATTTTTTTAATATTTTGTTTTACCTATTCTTCATTGTTGATTTCTACTTTTTTATTGTAGTAAATTAATGTGGTATTTTTTATATCCAATTTTTGCAGTTTGTTGACACTCCCTGTGTAATTTGGTATATGATCAACTTTTATTAATTTTGCATGTGCTATTGAAAAGAACGTGTATTCTCTGTTGAAAGCAGAGTTTGATATATATCGCCTAACCTATAAAAGCTTGTTAGCTGTATTATTCAAGTCTTCTATATCTTTTTCACTTGATGATTTTGACTTCTAACAAAAGTATGAAGGTCACCTACTATAATTGTAGACTTCCCCATTTTTTTCTTTATTTTAATTAGTTCTTAATTTATATACCTCAAAACAAAGTATTAGGGGTTAAAAGTTCTTCGCAGATATTTCTTTGTGAATTTTTCCTTTCACCAATATGTTATACCTCTAATTACCAGTATGTTCCACTTTTAATTCTATTTTATCTGATTACCAGTATGTTCCACTTTTAATTCTATTTTATCTGATACTAATTTTAATGTTTATGTGGCATATCATTTCCATCCCTCTCTTTTTAACCTTTATTTATAATTTTATTTTATATATATCTCTAGTAAATAATATATAGCTAAATATCAGTTATTTATTTCTCCAGAGTTTATATCCATTAATATAAAAGGTTATAATATAAAGGTTATAATATAAAACCACTCATTTTATCATGGGAAAAAACTACATAGGAAGAGTATGAAATGGGATGGCAGAAATGTCTTACTATTACCATAATTTCAAAAATGTAAATGGTCTAAACTAACCAATGAAATGACAGAGGATTTCAGATTTGATAACACAAAAAGATTCAACACATGGTATCTACAAAAGACATGCTTAAGACAAAGGCACAGAATGGTTGAAAATAAAATGATAAAAAATAAATCAAGCAAATATGGACCAAATAAAATTGGAGTAGAATTCTTAGTATATGAAAAAGATATTTTGGAAAATATAAAAAAAACAAAGGAGACATAACTGTCAAAATATATAGGTACCTAATAATCAGGCTTAAAATGTAACAGACAACCAAAACAATTCCAGGGAAAAATAGATGAATAAATAAATATGATTTTCAAATTGTAACATGCTCTCTCAGAAACTGATAGCTCAGTCAAGCAAATCCATCTAGTCTTTGGGTTAAAAAAAATTATGAAGAGAATGGAGAAACAATTACGAACTAAATTATGATGATATACTGCATATCAAAATTTGTGGAACAGAGATCAAACAGTTCTTAGAGGGAAATTCATGGCATTAAATATACGTATCAGGAAAAAAAAGGTAAAAATAAATGTGCTAAATATTCAGATAAAGGCATGGGAAAAGAGCAAGAAGGAACAAAAGAATAAAGTCAAAATTCAATGAATTAAAGAACAAAAGGAATGGGGATTAATTTTAAAAAGCTATTTCTTTGAAATGATTAATAAGATGGACAGAGCTCTGCCAACACTGATATAACACTAAAAAAGGTGAGATACAAATATAGCAAATATATAAAAGGAGACATGACCACTGAACATAAGGTAACACATTTGAAAATTTAGATTAAAAGGATATATTCCTATAAAAAATATAAATTGCCAAAACTGATGCAAGAATAAATTCAGTTGGCCAATAAGTATTGAAAAAATTTAAATAATAATTGAAAGTCTTTTCTTCCTACCTTAAAAAAAATCACAAGATTTTTAGTGAGTTTTACCAGAATTTTAAAGACTTAGTTCATATTATACAAATTCTTTCAGAAAAGAAAAAGAGTAAAAGCTACCCAGCTAATTTTATAAAATAGTATAATCTTTATTCTAAAACTAGATATGAGTATTACAATAAAAGAAAATTATAATCCCATATAATTTATAAAAGTATATTCAAAAAATTATAAATAAAATATTAGGTAACCATATCTGACAGCACATTTTAAAATAATATCATGATCAACCAAGGTTTATACCAAGAATGCAAAAGTGATTCAAAATCAGATAATCTACCTTTGTAACTTGCCACATTAATATGCTAAAAGAGAAAAATAATCTGTTTATCTCAATAAAGTAGAAAATGTATTTGAAAAATCTCAATGCATATCAGAGTTAAAAACTCATACTACTGCGATGAAGAGTGGCCCCCGATTGCCACAACTAGAGAAAGCCCTCGCACAGAAACGAAGACCCAACACAGCCAAAAATAAATAAATTAAAAAAAAAAAAAAACTCATACTAGAAATAGATGGGAAGTTTATCAACTTGGCAAAGATTATATATCAGTAACTTACAGTATATCTCATAATAATGAAGCAAGTTTAGAGGCATTCGTTTCAGAAATAAAATCAGGGACAATATTGCTGTTAGTATTTAACAAAATATGAGGTATCCAGCCCAATGCTATAAAGAAAAAGAAGGGAGAAGTATATTGTTGGGGGAAAGAATGAGAGAGAGAAAACCATCATTATTTGCAGGTGATATGATCCTCTAGCTAGAAAAAAAATACAATCAGCAAATTATTACAATTAATAAAATAATTCAACAAGTTTATGAGTAAGGTCAACTTACAAAAATTAAAAGCATTTCTTTCTCACCAAAAGTAACCAATCAAAAACTATTAAAAAACAAGATATCATTCAGACTAGCAACAAAAATACTATGTAACTAGAAATTAATGATAATACATAATTCCTTCAGGGAGAAAATTTTTTAATCTAATAAAGAACATAGAAGTTCATCTGAATAAATTGAGACATCCCATCTCTTGGTTGTGATGACAATATTATAAATATATCCATTTATCCCATATTAATCTATAATTTTAATACAATCACAAATACCTCAAATATTTTTGAATTTTTTTGAGAAATGTGATAACTTTATCTAAAATTTTTATGGGAGAATAAAGATCCATGAATAAGTATGTCAACATTTCAAAAAAAGAGCAAAAAGGAAGAATATGTCCTATGAGGTATTGAGAAATACCACAGTCATAATAATAAAAAAGTGTGATACTATTGCAACCAATAAATCAGTGAAACATAATGGAGAGCTTAGAAATATAACCTTGCTTATATGGGAATTTACTATACAATAAAACGGGCACCCTAGGTTGCAAACCTAGCTCATGTTATAGATTAAAATAAAATTGGATCTTTACCTAAAACTACATCAAAGGTAGACTGCAAATGCAATAAAGATCTAAATGAGAAACATAAAACTAAAGTAAATAGAGGAAAATAACTTTGTAATCTCTGGGTAGGAAAGGACACTGTCGACAGAACTTTATATACACACATTTTTTTAAATAGTGATTATTTTTATGACAACATAATTAAAAATTTCTGGTCAGTGAAAGGCGCCATGACAAAGTTAACAGACAAGTAACAGATTGGGAGAAATTACTTGCAGGGTCTACATCCAACAATGGATTAATATAAAAATATACAAGGAACTCTTTCTAAAAAAATTAACAGAAAAATGGGAAATACATTTGAACAGGCAATTTATGGAATAGATAATCAAAGTACTTTAGAAACATACACAGAGATGCTCAGACTTATTAATTAGGGAAACACAAATGGAAATTACAGTGAAATAGACTAGATAAGCTAGGTGTCAGTTGGGGTGTATGTGGGTTTAGGAAACGCTTTGGGTAGAAAAGTAAAGTAGTATAGCTGTTCCAAAGAGTGGTCTCAGTATTTTGTCAAATCAAGCATACACATACCCTACCACCAGGCAACTCTACTTTTGTGTTTAGAACCTCAGAAAACACTTCTCAAACATCCCTAATGAACATAAAAGGATGTTTATTGTTTTTCATACTGGGGAATTGCAAGCTATCTGAGTGTCCATTACTGGGGAAGCACATAACTATACAGATAGGTACACATCGGTGGCACAGTTACAAGCAATGGGGTAGATATACATAGAGCAGGATGGATGCTAAGTGAAAAAGGTAAGAAACAGAATGAGATCTACCACATAATAGCACTTACATAAAAGAAAACTACATGCACACAAAAATAACAATGCATATTTTAAAGAACATATACAAAATTAAAAGATATACAGTAAACTCATTAGAACAATTGTCTAGTGGGTGAGGAACAGAGGAATGTGACTGAAGAATGGGGATATAATTTAATCAATCAATGAACCATTCCAAAAAAATCTGCATAGACCAATAAGGATAATATGCCATGTTTAACAAATATAAATTAAATGAATGAATGCACGGATAAATAAATTGATCCAATGTATAATATAAATTTTTAAGTTAAAAGAGTTATCTTAGTTTCACAAGACAGTTACTAGACCTTTAGAGTTAGTAGACATCTTTAATCCTTACAATAAAATTCAACACAATTTGTTATTGAACTGGAATTCTGGTTTTCTAGCCAAATATAACAGCCTTACCATATCCTAGAATTGATACATGGTGGTAAATTGAAATTGAGGCTTTGACTTTGTACTTGACCATGAACACACTGCTTAGCATTTTTCTTGTTAAAAAAAAAAAAGGATAATATGCCATGAAGTGAGGAACATGATTAACTCAAATCTCTACAACTGGAATTTAAGAAAAAAGAAAAAAAAGTTCTTGGTGTCCTGGGCATTGATGGTCTCAAGTCAGCAAAAAGTCTGGGGTCAAAGTCTATGAAAAGTAATATTATAAGATCACAAAACTGTCTATGAGAAGGGGAAAACACCTTGGGAAGAGTGAAGGCACAGGAAAGAATAAAAGACCTAAGAACAAGTGGATTCTGGATCTCTGACTTCAGAAGATAAAAGGAAAGTTAGACAAGGGAAAATTAAATCATCTTCTAAATAGGAACCATGCTTAGACTGCCAGGTAGCTTCCAATGTTGGACAGGGCAGGAGCCACAGACACACACTCCTCTTTCTGCAGGGGTTCCAGAAGCAGGCTTCCAACATCCTCAGGCAGGCCCCTACTCTTGCTCACAAAAGAATATATCCTAAAAAAAAAAAGTATAATGTGACGAATATTGGTTCAGTCTTTGGTTTGGAGGGAAAAGGAAGCCATGAAAGAATTGGCAGGGAGGGTCTGTTTTTCCTCCTCCTCCCCTTTCTCTATTTTCCTTAACATGCCCTAGTTGCTATGTTTTTTATATTTATTATATGTGCAGAACACAGTAAAAAGCAAATAGCAATTATAGCAGTTAGTTCTACTTCCATCTGAAGTAACAGAAAAATTCAACTCAAACTTTATTAAATGTAAAGGGGAATTTATTGGTTCATGTAATCAAAAAGTTCTGCATGGGTCTTGCAGACAGTACTCAATCCAAGGCTCAAATGGTATCATCAGGGTTGAGGGAGTCTCTTAATTTCTAGCTCTGCTTTCCTCTCTGCTGACTTTATTTTCAGGCAGACTGCTGACATGTAGTTGCAAGATGGCTGCAGTAGTTCAGACTACATGCTTCCAGGTTCAAAGCTCAAGGTGTAGCGGGTGGGGGAGCATGGAATGATGTCTCTTTACTGGTGGTTCCCACAAGAGTCCTGAGATTCACTCTGCCTGAATCAGCCCAGGTTACATGCCCACCTACTGCTACCAATTATATCCAAGAGACATTCTTCACCTCAAAGTCAAAGCTAGACCTTCCATTCCACCCAACCACATGGAATAAGAATGGGAAGTGGGTGAATTCTGATGTGAAAATCAGGGGCTGTTGCAGAAGGTGGAATGTACAGAAAGGAGACAAATTATAAATGTACCTAGAGTAATTTTCACCAAGTTTTTTTTTAGTATTTTCATTTATCATTCACTGTTCCCTTAAAGCTACTCTTTTCCTAAAACAGATGAAAACCTTCTCCCAAAGATCTCCCAGAGTTAGTAAAGGAATCCAACAGACCACCCTGCACCTTTCAATAACCTCCACATTCTCATGGAAAGGGGATCAAATATTGAAGAAAAATGAAAAGAGGTATATTTCATGCTCTTCTCTCTTGATGAAAACATGTGTAAAAATCAAATCAAAATAAGAATGTGTCACATTGAGTTAGCAATTCTGTTAAGATTTCATAATAACATAATACTAGTAATTGTCATGTATTGAACACCTGCTATAATGTCAGGCAAAGTGCCAGACCACTGACATATAATTCACTTAATAACCTTGACAGCCATGCATAATTATGTATTATTATCCCTACTTTAAAGATGAGGAAACAGAGTCAAGAAGGTTAAGAAGTGCTTCCTTGGTGGTGCAGTGGCTGGGAATCCGCCTGCCAATGCAGGGGACATGGGTTCGAGCCCTGGTCCGGGGGGAATCCCACATGCCGCGGAGCAACTAAGCCCGTGCGCCACAACTACTGAAGCCCCTGCACCTGGAGCCCGTGCTCCATAGCGGGAGAGGCCGCCGTAGTGAGAGGCCAGCACACGGCAGCAAAGAGTGGCCCTGCTCGCCGCAGCTTGGGGGAGGGGGGACACACGCAGCAACGAAGACCCAACACAGCCAAAAATAAATATATAAAAAATAAATTTAAAAAAATTTTTAATAAAAAAAAAAGAAGGTTAAGGAATCTGCTCAAAATCACAGAGCTGGTACTTAGAGGAGCCAATAGTCAAAGGCAATCTGTAGAACTTGTGAGACTGGGCTCTCAACACTATACCATGGACTTTGGGATCTGGGCACCAATTAGTGCACCAATATTGTGACCACAGTGTTATTTCAACGCAATCCTTTCATGTACCTCACCTGAAAAGTTCTTATAATTAGGAATTTCATGGAGAAAATGAAGTGATTAGTTGAGGATTACTAAATTCATACTATAAAAAGAACTGCAAATAGTCTTCTATGAACTGCTTTAAGCACACATATACTTTACAAGTGTAACTGATGGCCTGGTTAGAAAAATGATAGAATGAGTTCAAGAGGCAGAATCTGGGAAATATGGGTTTAAGTGGTTAAACACAAACTGAGAACAAAAAATACTTCAATTTCTCAAGGACTGCCACAGCAGAGCAGAAAAGTCATCCTGAAAAAAGCCAAAGACAGAAGATCTAGGTTCCAGACTAACACACTGGTTTGATAATCCACACTGTAGGATGCCAAGAAAAGATGTCTGATACAGCCCTGGAGGACTTTGCCTCAAGTTGTTAAGATATCTTAAAATGAGATAAATCCCTTGAAATGAATGCTCTTAGAAATTGAGAAAATCTGGTCATACTTTAGGCAACACTGGTAAAACAAGTAGAAATGTTGGTGGGCCGAGAGTCCACCTCTACTTCAGCAAGATCACCATTGATGAGGAAATCTGTGAGGTTAAAAGAGCATTATTCATCTCACGAAGTCACATTTAAGGACTTTGGAGCCTTCGGTCTCAGTGATTCTGGACATATGGTAGTTTAGAGTCTGAATGACTGCTTTTAATTTTTGCTGTAAGCAGAAATTATAAATAATATGCCAGAGTGGTTCTGATGTTCACCTTCTGAACCCATCAGTCCCCAAACTATTAGACTTCTGGCCCTATAGCTAAGCCGCATACATTATTCCGGGCCCTCCCCCAACTACACCTGGGTGAGAGGGGTGTGATGTAGTCAGTATCTGGAGCTGGGCTACACCAATAGTCATGGAGATTATCAGCCAAACATGTGCCTAATCTACAGAGTGTAGGTGGTGAATTATGAGTAACCAGAAGATTTGCAAGGGGAAACTAATGTCCAAGTTGATAAAAAGTGGGTGCAGAGCAGTTAGAGGGGTCTTCAGGTACTGAAAGTTCAGTGAGATCCCTCATCACCCAGAACAAGTACTGAC
>NW_006787556.1:1243754-1252641 GCF_000442215.2 Lipotes vexillifer | reverse complement strand
GCAGGAGGAATTTAAGAATGGAAGTTCCCCAAAGTTCAGGAATCAGCATCAGGTCACCTGTTCTACTACTCTGGCTTTGATCCCTCTCAGTGGTGATACCTAGGTCTCTGCTTGGCTCCTGGTCCTTGAGTGTCCCATGTTTGTTTTTCTGCTTCCCTACTTCCAAAATTAAAATCCTGCTACCCATGAACTGATATTGTTGATACCAACTCCCCATCACCTCTCCATCTAAATCTCCTATTCCTGGCTTCTCAATCATTGAGTTCTGTCCACCTGTCAGACCCTACTTTACTGAGGCTGCCCCTCCCTAACCTGTCTGCCTACACCAGCTATTGCCAGCCCCTCCCTAACCTGTCTGCCTACACCAGCTGTTGCCAAAACTCTAACCTATTGCCTCTTGTTTTTTTCCCTCCCTCAACCTCTGTGTCCAATGCATTGTCAAGCTCTAATTCTGAAATATCTCTTCTCTTCAATCCCACTACCAACACCTTAGTTTGGTACCTCATTATCTCCCTTCTTTTTTCAAACTGGCTGCACCCTTGCCTGTATCAAATTCAATTCACCATCCATACTCCTACAGTTATTCTTACTAAATAAAAATCTGATTCTGTCACTTTTCTACTTAAAATTCTTCAGTTGTTCTCCAGTGTAAATAAGATAACATCACATGACTTAGCATGGCTTTTGAAACCTTTTCATATTGCCTTTCAGGTCAATCTTCCCATGTTCTGTTCCACAAAATCCAATAAATGCAATCTTTAAAGCTCAGCTCAAATATCATCTCCTTTGCAACTCTCTAAAGGAGAATGAGCTAAAATAAACAAGAGGGACTACATCAAACTAGAACTTCAAATAATACATTGAAAAGGCAACATACAAGTTGGGAGAAAATATTTACAAATCATATATCTGATAATGGGTTAATATAAAAATATATAAAGAACTCACACAACTCAACAGCAAAAAAGCAAATAATCCAATTTAAAAGTGGGCAAATGATCTTAATAGATATTTTTCCCCAAAAGACATACAAATAGCCAATAGTTACATGAAAAGGTGCTCAGCATCACTAATAAACAAAGAAACGCAAAGCAAAACCATGATATCACCTCACACCTGTTAGGATAGCTATTATGAAAAAGACAGGAGATAAGTTTTGAGGATGTGGAGAAAAGGCAACACTTATACACTGTTGGTAGGAATATAAATTGATAGAGCCACCTTGGGAAACATTATGGAGGTTCCTCAAAAAACTAAAAATAGAACTACCATATAATCCAGGAATCCCACTCTTGGGTATTTAACTAAAGTATCAGTATCTCGAAGAGATATTCTCATATTCATTGCAGCATTATTCACAATACCAAGATATAAAAACAAATGTTCTTCAACATATGAATGGATAAAGAAAATTTGATATAAAATATATATATTTATATATAATATATATAATGGAATATTTTTCAGCCATAAAAAAAGGAAATCCTGCCATTAGTAATAACACAGATGAAGCAAAGGACATTACACTAAGTGAAATAAGAAAGACAAATACTGTAAAGTATCGCTTATATGTGGAATCTGAAAAAAGTTGAGTTCATGGAAACAGAGAACAGAATGGTGGCTTCCAGGAGCTGGAAAGTAGGGGAAATAGGGAAAATGGGGAGTCGTAGGTCAAAGCACATAGACTCTCAAATGTGAGAAGACTAAGTCCTGAGGATCTAATGTGCAGTATGGTGACTATACTTAATACGGTATTGTACAATTGAAACCTGCTGAGAGTAGACCTCAGGTGTTCTCACCACAAAAAGAAGAGTTAACTATGTGAGGTGATACATGTGTTAATTATCTTGATCTTGATATTCACCCTACAGTATATATTTATATCAGATCAACACACTGTACCCTGAATATATGCAATTATGTTTGTCAATTATTCCTCAATAAGGTTTGGGGAAAAGTTAAAAAGTGGAAGAAAATGAGTTGCTTCCTAATCTATCTTTCCATTATGATTTATAAATACCTTCACCATAACATATATCACATTTTATATATGTCTGTTTTCTTCATTAGATTATGAACGCTTTGAGGACAGGGAGCATGACTTCTTCATTGATGGCCCCATGGTAGTCAGCTGGTAACAGGTGTTTGTTGAATGACTGAATGATCCCTGAATACTGTGACCTGTTCTTCACCTGAACTTCCCTCTGACACCTGCAGAAATTTTCCCTCCAGAATACACTCTAATCTATCTTCTGTCTATAATATCCCTATATATAAAGGGAGCATGTAAGAAGGGGAGTAGGAGCTTATTCCAAGTTCTAGCCCCTCCCGATCTTCCATATTCTCCTGTAATTACTGGCGTATGCTAGACCCCATCTGAACAGGTGATGTTGGTAAAGTCTGGTCATAATGGCTATAATGTCTCTGTCCTAGCTTGCTCCTGGATTCTTTTTTTCCAGTTTCCTAATGCTGCACCACTCTGTTATCAAAACTCAGTTTTTATGGAACATGGAATGGGGGCTAGTCAATCCTTTAGTGCTGATACTAAGTCTTTGCCGATGTGGCCACTCTGAAGATCTCATAATCTCTCTGTTCATAACCATTCAAAAATTAAGTCATGAAGGCTTTTTCTTTAACTACAATGAGGTGATCAGTTGCATTTGTATCATCTCTTCTATTATTTTTTTCTCTTCTTACTTTGTCCCTAATTGTTAGAGAAAACTTTCATATAACACAGTACTGCATAGATGCTACTCCCATCTCACCCTAGAAAGCTTCTGGCCATCTCTGCATTGTACTTGAGGGGTGTAATAAACCACCATGATTTTTAGAAAAGTAACATCTTATTGATGTAAGTGCTCCTGGGAAACATTTCCCCACTATTCAAAAGACATGTCTTTAATCATTGTTTTCTCTGTGACCGTCTCTCTCACACATATTCTCATTTTGTGTGTTTGTGTGTGTGTGTGTGTGTGCACGTGTGACTCTTGCATCTGCATTAGCTGGAATGATGTGTTACACACACACACACACACACACACACACACATACACAAGATTAAAGTAAGAAGAACCTGAGGTCACTAATGGGAACTTGAAATTTTTCCTTGGGCTCAACATTACTTTCTTTTACTATTGTCTTGGTAAATACAAGCTATGAGTAAAGGTGCTTCTGCCAGATACTGCTCCACCACTGGATAGCTAAGAAGGAACATCAGCTACAACTACACCAAGGAATTCAAGAGAATATTCAACCTGGAAAAACTCCACCTCCAAAACAGCACCTCCCAGGAAATGACTACAACTCCTGTAGGAAATCATTTAACCACAAATTCCAACTCCCCTTCACTCCTACAGCCTCAGTCACACATCTCAAAGGGCTGTTCCCTTGAACTGTGACAACCTGACCCACATAAGCATCCCAGAGGCCATATGGCAGCATAATGCCTTTCTAGCCCATTGGGTAGGAAAAGGGAGGGACAACCACTAATGAATAATTGCAATTGAAATCCTATAATTTCTGATTTGTCAATAACTCCTGACATTTGGGGCATTTTCTTCATCCCGTAACAAATCCTGGTAGCTACAAGATGTAACTGTGGACACCTAAAATGCCACTGAAACCATTTCATTGTCTGGTAACAACAAGGCAAAGGATAAGTTCTCTCTGAGGATAGAGAAGATGCCCCACATCCCAGAGTTTACTATTCCATGGTCAGTAATTTTAAGGGTTTAGGGGGGAAATCCTTTGGTATTTAAAGGTAAAAGCTAATATGCAAGAGGGATCAGGTCTGTTTGCAGGAAGTGGAATATGAAAACATACCCCATGTATATACCCCATGTACAGTGGAAATTCCACTATAAAGTGGAATTGATAGTCCTGTTACCCCTGCAGTTAGTAAACTGCACTGATCAAATAGCCGTGTGAGCTGAGTTTAATCAAGTCAGGTAAAGAAATTTACTTGAATCATAGAATCACAGCTCTCAGGTGGAAAGAAGGATTTATCAGACATCTCCCCAGTGTTCCTCTACTTAATGACCCTCCAAAATATCCCTGTCTCATGCTCATCTCCCAGTAATAGATGTAACCTGGTGCAACACAAAGTGCATTTGGAGTGAAAAAGCTGAGTTGGAGGCCTAGGTCTTGAATTGCTGATTAATCAGCCATGCAACGTTTGACCTCCTGGTCGTCAGCCACATTGTGAGGAGCCTAGGCTAATTGACTGCCAGCAGCTCATCCAATTCCACATTCTCTAGCAGTCACAGAGAAACATCTCCAAAGATAATTCTTTTCATGTTTGGACAACTCTGACTATTAAAATGTTCTTACTTATACTAAGCCAAAATACGCTTCCCTACAGTTTCTACCTATTTATCTGAGTTTTTATACAACCCAAGCATAATAAGAGCTTCTCATATCATTGAAAACAGATATTCTTCTCCCACCATCTGCTTCTCACTCGGTTCCCTTTATCACCCATCTAGCCAATCACTCTATTTACTTGACTCAGAACACGTAACAATTTGACAGCATCCCTACTGAGAAGTGGGTATCAGAACTGAATTAAAAAGCTACAGAAACAATCTGACAAGTGCTGAGTGAAGAACACCATCATTTATTTTGTTCTAATTAATGTGCTCTTTTAATGCAGTCTGCATTGGCATTACCTTTTGGGCTACTACGTCACACTGCCACTACCACAATACCCCTTCTTTTACTCATGGCTTCTACCCTGTCCTTGTGAAGTTTAATTTAGAACCAAAGTCAGAATCTTACTTTTACTTCAGTAAGATTCACTTTTATTAAATTTGAGCTATTTGTGTGACATGCTAAAATCTCCTTGGATCTTCAGTCTATCCTAAAAATATTTGCCATCTGCCCACATTTTCTTTCCTTTTTCTTTTTCTTTTTTCTTTTTTTCTGGCTGCACCATGCAGGATCTTTGTTTCCTGACAAGGGAAGGAACCTGAACGGTTCCTGCATTAGAACCATGGAGTCTTAACCACTGGGCCACTAGGGAAGTACCTCTGCCCACATTTTCATGCATGTTATTGGTTAGAATATAATGATCATAACATGGTCAAGAAAACAATCCTGGAGCAGACTACTAGGACTGCCCTCTATATTGATAGGAACCTGTAAGATTTGTGTCTTCTGGGCGTGAAACATCAGATCCCAGATTACCCCATCCTTGCCACTCTCTAGACTCCACTTTTCTCAGCTCACTCACACTGCTGGCCCTGCAAACGATTTCCACAGTTAAGGTCACCCAGGACATAGGGCACTTTGAGAGAAACCAGTTTAAATTACCAAAAATATAAATAAAACTAAGAAGAAAAGCTCACACCCAGAGCAATGTGGTGTACTGGAAGTAACGTGGGAGTTGGAGTGAGAATGACCTGGGACTGAACCTTTGGTCTGTAACTTACTCGCTGGGTAACCTTGTGCACCCCATCATTATCAGTTTCCTCATCTCAAAATTACGGGTAATAATAATGCCCTCACAGTGTTGTTCTGAGGGTTAGAAGAAATACGTGCAAAATCTTAGCACATTCTTGGCACATGATGGGCATGCAATATAGATTACTACTATTATTATAGCCTTGTAAGAGAGAGACAATAACAATAACTCCTGGCACAAAAAGACAGTTAAACCCAGGAAGAAAAGAGGAGAAAATGAAGACCTGTGTTCTGTGGGTGTTAACTAATGTTCCACAAAAGAAAAGAAAGAACTGGTGGTCTCTTAAGGTTAAAAACGAGGGCATTAAACAAAGTTTTTAAAATTCAGGCATATGAACACCTCACTGACTCTAAAACAAGATCACCTCTCCACCCACCCACCCCCAACCATCCCACCCTTGCATTTATTTGATCATGTCTCAGGAACTATTACAGGGCCCAAGAACACAAAAGATAATTCAAGACCCAGTCAATACCAGGGTGAGAAGAAACACAAAATGGGGCACTGGGCACTACAGACACATAAGTAAATAATTAAAATAAAATATCACCAGTGCTATAAGAGAGATGAATACAGAGTATGTGTGGGAACAGCGATCCATCTGGAGATGGAAGGTAAGGCTTTATGAAGGACGTGATGATTCTGGAGGATCTTAAAGGATAAAGAGAAGCTAAAGTTGAGGGACTCCCCAGGTAGTAAGGACAACATGTAGAGAATTTGAACAGTGGTGGACCATTAAAATAACATGCGAGGAATGTGGATCAGGCTACAGTGACTTTCCCATAAAATACAGGTGATAAGAGAAGCAGCTAAAAAGATACAAATTCATTCCTACTGTGAAGGGGATTATATGTCAAGTAAAGAAATTTGGAATTTTCCAGGCAAGCAGGAGTCATCAGAAGGAATGATATGATAAGAGTAAAAGATGAATCAGGCAGGCTAATAATAGAGGGGCTAGTTATGACACTTTTTATTAATGTCCAATCCAAAGATGGTGAGGTCTAGAACTAAAATTGCTGCACTAGATATAGAGAACAGGCCTGCATATTAAGAATACAAGTCTAGGTAAAAGTGACATGTCATGACATTAGCATGAGGGCTAAAGAGAGGGAGAAATGGAAAATGACTTTGTGGGGTTTTAGACACTCAGTGGATGGAGATGTCATTGACCAATATGTGGACCTCTGGAGGATGGTATATTTTGGTATAAGGCACGATAATGAGTTCAGTTTTGAACAGTATGGACTGAACTAAGTAGGGGACACCCAAATGGAAACGTAATCTGTTTGACATACAGTCTGGAAATTAAGAGAGAGGCCAAAGATAGGTGTCTCCTGTATATTTATGAGGTTAATGAGAAAACCCACAGTTTAACCCACAGGAAGAGTAAATAGAGCATGTCTCTGATACCCCAAAGTAATAAACTTGAAAATAAGATTAATGATTCTTGCCCAATAAGTTCATGCCAGCTCAGAGTGATCACTGCTTCTAACTCAAGAGCCCACTTTCTTGTTCTCTTTCAGAAAGTCAAAATTAAATTTGCCTGCCTTCTCTGAATTGCATACTCTGTAGAAGACCAACATTCATCATGGAAAGTTCTCTCAGGATTCAGAGATGGAATTCATAGATATAAAGGGACAGGCAGGTAGGTGCTTGTGATGTTTGCTTAAATATAAATTGAATTTAAGTTTTTCAGAAATGTATATTCTACTCCTCTAGAGACAAGGATAAGGAAGTACACTTATCAATAGATATTTATCAACCACCCACCATTCAAAGCAGGGGTAACAACAACCACAACAAAACCTAGAAGGTGTGGACCCTGCACACTAAGAACCCATGCTAGCCAAAGTGTACCTTCCATAAAATCTCCAGTATATGAGAATAATGTAAAGCTAAATTTGGAACTTGGCAAGACAAGTACAGATGAGGACATGAAGAAGTTGGGAAGCAAACACATTGCTAGAGAAATAATAGAGGTGGAGATATGGGTGGATCTGGGTTTGGTTAGGAATGAATCAGACCAACCTACAGAAGATGGCTCCTCCCTGGATGGACCTGCTATAAAAAGGCCATTATCCCAGACTTCAGCACACAGCAAGCTCCTTCAGGCTACATTCTACTTGCTCTTCTGGTGAAGGAAGGAAGTAAGTAAGAGGAAATACATCTAACCTTGTCTACTTGCTCTTAAGCAAGGTGGCGATCTGGATGTATGTGTGGTCTGAGGCCAAAAGTTCTGGATGTTTGGGGTTCTTTATTTTTAGTGGCAACTTTACGAAAAGTTTATTTTGACATAGAAGGAAAATGAGGGCATAACTTTGCTTTCCGCAAGGCTACTCTCTTAATACTGCTGGATTATCTATTTATCCATTCACTGAACAAATATATATTAACTACCTTCTATTTGCCAAGTGCTGCTCTTGGCTGATTATGTGGCAGTGAGCACCGTAAACTCCCTACTCCTGGGAGCTTACATTTAGTAGGGGGAGACTTTCAGTAACAATAAATGAATAAAAATTTCAAATAGTGATAAGAACAATGAAGAAAATAAGAGAGTGATATAGTAAAGTAATAGGAGCAGAGTACTTTAGATTGGAGGGCTAGAAAATGCCCCTCGGGGTATTATCTTTTGAGCAGGGATCTTAATGACAGACAAAACCAGTCAAGGTAAATGAGAGGATTCTAAAGCAGGAGTAAACTTGCTTTAAAGGACAAAAAGAAGCTAGTGTGCCTAGAGCATGTTTAACAGGAGGAACAGTGGTATATGGTGACGTCACAGAGCTAGACAGGGGTAGACCATGTAAACAGGGGCACAGTAGAGTTTGTACATCATTTTAAGTATATGAGAAGCCACTGGAGAGTATTAAGCAGGAGGAGTAAAAAGATCATTCTGAGCTGCTATGTGGAAAATAGGATAATAGGAAATGATGGGAGCAGGGAGATGGACTGCAGTTTAGATGAGAGATGACAGCATAATAGAAATAGTGAGAATTTTTTTTCCCCACGTCTTTACTGGAGTATAATTGCTTTACAATGTTGTGTTAGTTTCTGCTGTACAACAAAGTGAATCAGCTATATGTATCCATATATCCCCATATCCACTCCCTCTTGAGCTTCCCTAATGGAATATTACTCAGCCATAAAAAGGAACAAAACTAAGTTATTTGTAGTGAGGTGGTTGGACCTAGAATCTGTCATAAAGAATGCAGTAAGTTAGGGGGCTTCGCTGGTGGTGAAGTTGTTGACAGTCCGCCTGCCGATGCAGGGGACACGGGTTCGTGCCCTGGTCCGGGAAGATCCCACATGCCACGGAGCGGCTGGGCCCGTGAGCCATGGCCGCTGAGCCTGCGCATCCGGAGCCTGCGCTCTGCAACGGGAGAGGCCACAACAGTGAGAGGCCCGCGTACCGAAAAAAAAAAAAAAAAA
>NW_006787556.1:1219469-1231132 GCF_000442215.2 Lipotes vexillifer | reverse complement strand
CAGAATGGCCATCATGAAAAAATCTACAAACAATAAATGCTGGAGAGGATGTGGAGAAAAGGGAACCCTCTTGCAGTGTTTGTGGGAATGTAAATTGGTACAGCCACTATGGAGAACAGTATGGAAAAAAAAAAAAAAACTAAAAATAGAACTACCATACGACCCAGCAATCCCACTACTGGGCATATACCCAGAGAAAACCATAATTCAAAAAGAGTCATGTACCACAATGTTCACTGCAGCTCTATTTACAATAGCCAGGACATGGAAGCAACGTAAATGCCCATCGACAGATGAATGGATAAAGATGTGGCACATATATACAATGGAATATTACTCAGCCAAAAAAGGAAAGAAATTGAGTTATTTGCAGTGAAGTGGATGGACGTAGAGTCTGTCATACAGAGTGAAGTTAAGTCAGAAAGAGAAAAAACAAATACGGTATGCTAACGCATATATACAGAATCTAAAAAAGCGGTACTGATGAACCTAGTGGCAGGACAGGAATAGAGATGCAGACATTGATGAACCTAGTGGCAGGGCAGGAATAAAGACACAGACGTAGAGAATGGACTTGAGGACATGGAGGGTAAGGGGAAGCTGGGACGAAGTGAGAGAGTGGCATTGACATATATACACTACCAAATGTAAAATGGATGGCTAGTGGGAAGCTGTTGCATAGCACATGGAGATCAACTTGATGATTTGTGACGACCTAGAGAAATAATTCTTTGCTCAAACCAAAATCTAGAAGTTATGCATGATTCCAGTCTTTCCTTTACACCACACTGATTCATCACCCTGGCCAACCAACTCTGACTATAAGATGTGCCAATCCATCTTTCTCCCTGTCCACCACTACCATCCTAGTCGAGGCTATCCTTCACTCCCACCTCTGACTATTATATGACAATACCACAATTTATTTATTGTTTTTATTGATAGATATTTGGGTTGTTTCCATTTGGGGAGGTATTATAAATAATGGGGCTATGAACATTTTTGTACATGATTTTTGGTTATAAATGTGTATATATTTCTACTGGGAACATTCCTAGGAGTAAATTACTGGTTTTAGGTATTACCAAACAATTTTTGAAAGTACTTCTGCCAGTTTATGTTCCTTCTAGCAGTGTATGAAAGATCCAGTTTCTCCATATTCTCACCAATACTTGGAATAAGGATTCTTTTTCCCTTTTGTCTATTTTGTCATTTTGGTGGGGGTACTACTGTCTCACACTGTAATTTTAATTTGTATTACCCTGATGATTAACAAGGTTAACTTTGTGTTTATTAGCCATTTGGATATCCTGTTTTGTAAAGCTCCTCTGCTCTCTACCCATTTTTCTATTGGGTTGTCTGTATTTTTTGTACTGATTTATAGGAGTTATTTTTATATTCAGGATAGAGTCCTTTATTGGTTAAATGTGTTGCATATATCCTCCCACTCAATGGCTTTCCTTCTCTCCTTTAATAGAGTCTTTGAATAAACAGACATTCCTATTTTTAATGCAGTCCAATTAATCCATCTTTTTCTTTATCATTAATATTTTTTGAGTTCTATTTAAGAAGTATTACTCTACCCCAAGTTCTTGAAGATATTTTCCTATGTTGTCTCCTTTATCTTTTTATATGTAAAATCCACCTGGGAACAAATTCATTTTTCCATATGGGAACTCAATTAACACAGCACCATGTATTCAAAAGACCATCCTTTCCCTGACAACTCTCACCACAATCTTTTTCATAAATTAAATGTGCATAATGATATAGGTCTGATTTTGGACTCTTACCTTTCATTTATCCATTTGCTTGGCATTGCACTGATGTCACGCTGTCTTCTTTTATAATGTACTTTGACATCTGGTATGTCCACAAACTTGGTCTTCTTCAATGTTGTCCTGGCTAATCCTGGACCCCCATATTTTAATATAAATTTTAGACACTGTAGAAAATTTTTCTATATACAGAAGACACAACATTCTCAGTAATGACAGTTTTGTTACTTCTTTCCAATTATTCTGTTTTTCATCCTTTGTCTTAACTGTTGCTCTGGCTAGGACCTTCAATACAATGTTGAATAGGCTATTAGCAGGTGTACTGATCTCATCCTCAAACTCAGAGAGAAAAGCTTTCAGCATTTTACCATTAAGTATGATGTTTGCTATAGCATCTTCATAGATATGATTGATACCTTTTATTTATAAAGCAAAATTAATATTGGATTTTATCAAATGTTTTTTTGCATCTGTTGAGAGGTTCATAGAATTTTCCCCTAGTATTCTATCAGAGTAGTTAATTAATCAGTTCTCAAATGTTAAACCAAACTTGAATTTTGGGATTAAAATTTTCTTAAGTATGATGTATATTCTTTTTGTACAACACTGGATTCAGTTTATTATCTTCTTTCAGATTTTTGCATCTATATTTATGAAGGAAATTGTCTTGAAAATTGTTTCTTGTAATATTCTTGTCAGGTTATGGGTACTGAGGTTATGCTGGATTCATAAAATGAGTGTTCCCCCTTTTCCATTTCCCTCAAACAATCTGTGTGATGTTAGGGTTATTTATTTCTTACACATTAAATAAAATTCACTAGTAAAGCCATCTGATTTGTAGTCACCCCTCCCCCCAACATGGAATATGTATTCATTTAAGATTTAATTTCTTTTTTAAAAAAGATTTAATTTCTTTAATAGGTATAGGAAGATTTAGGTTTTCTATTTCTTGTTTTCATTTGCATAAGAAGCATTTTTCTAGAAATGTGTCTATTTCATTTAAATTTTCAAAAATTTTGGTTAATGTTTTTTATAATATGCACTTACCTTTCTAATATCTGTAAAATCTAAAGCAATGTCCCCTTTTATTTTCCTGATATTGGATACTTATGCCTTTCTTCTTTCTTAATTTTTCAGGGTTTCTCAGTTTTATTAACTTTTCAAAAATCTTGGCTTTTTGGTTCTCTAAATTTGTTTTCTATTTCATTAATATCAGTTCTTACCTTTATTATTTCCTTTAGTATACTTTCTTTGGGCAGAATTTGTTGTTGTTTTTCAAACTTCTTGAGGTGTATGGTTAGGTTATTGATTTTTCAGCCTTTCTTCTTTTTTAATATATGTATTTAAGCTATAAATTTTTCATTAGGCATGGAATGAATGTATCCCACAAGTTTTGCTATTTCATATTTTTCTCATATTCATTTAGTTCAAAATATTTTCTAATTTCCATTGTAATTTATTCTATAACCTATTTGTTATTTAGAAGTTAGTGCTTAAGTTCCAAACATTGGACATTTTTGTAGGTTTCTTTCTATCATTGAAATCTAGCTTCATTCCACTGTGGTACAAAACAAATTCTGCATGATTTCAATCCTTTAAAATCTGTTGAAACTTGTTTAATTATCAGCATATAGTAAATTTTTTAAAGTCTCATATTCATTTCAGTAGGATGTGTATGCTAGATTTGTTAGATGCAATGTTCAATACATATTAGTTAAAGTTTTATGAATAATTTTGTGGAGCTCTTCTACATCCTTACAATATTTTTATTTACTTGTTCTATCAGTTGCTGAGAGAAGTGTGTTACCCATTATAATTATAGATTTGTCAATTTGTCCTTATAATTCTGTCATTTTTTTGTTGTATGTATTATGAGGCTATGTTATTAAGTACATATCAATTTAGATTTTTATACCTTCTTCATGAACTAATCATTTATTGTTGTGAAGTATTCTTCTAGTTATACTTTTTGTCTTAAAGTCTACTCTACAGATATTAATATAGCAACAACAGCTTTCCTTTAGTATTTGAATAATGTATCCTTTTCCATCATATATCATATTTAAGTGTTATCTCTTGTAGGCATCATGTACTTGTTTTCTTTCAATCTAGTCTGACAATCTTTGTTTTTAAATTACAGTATTTAGGCCACTCATACTCAGTATTATTACTGTTTAAATCTATTTGGTTTAAATCTACCATATTACTACTTGGTTTCTATTATCCCACCTGTTCTATATTTCTTTTTCTCTTCTTGACTTTTGAATGAATTACATATTTGTCAGTTAATTTTTGTCATATTGGCTTATTAATTATACATTCTTTTACTATTCTTTTCATGCTTACCCTAGGGATTACAACACCTATCCTTGACTTATTAGAATATATTATAAAAAATATTTTAACACTACTCAAACAATTCAAGTATCCTATAGTACTTGAACTCAATTTACCCCCTCCAGCCTTCTTTGATATTGTTATGCATGACCATAAATCCTGAAAAATATTATTATTGTTGTTGTTTTCAGTCAATATCCATTTAGATTTCCCCACACACTTACTCTGTTGACATTACTTCATTCTTTCCCGCCTCTCTGTGCTTCCAACTAGGATCATTCCTTACTATTTCCTTTACGGACCTGCTGGTGGTTGGTTTTGTTTTTGTTTGCCTGAAAATATCCTTAGTTAAGCTTTCTTCTTCTTGTATACTTCCACTGGGTATAGAATTCTAGTACAGAACTTACTTTCCTACAGAAAGATGAGGAAAACATTTCATTGTCTCCTGGCTTCCATTATTTCTTTTGAAAAGTCAGTTGTCAGTCTTATAGTTGCTCCTTTGAAGATAATATGTGTTTTTTCTCTGGCTGCTTTTAAGATTTCCTGATTGTCTTAAGTGTTCAGAAGGTTTTTATTATGTGTCTAGGCATGGTTTTCTTTTATATACCCTGCTTGGAGTTAATGACAGTTTTTGATTCTGTGGCTTGATATCTTTCATCAGTTTTATAAAACTGCAGTTATTTAACCCCCTGAATTACTGTACTTCCCTTCCAGTCTGAATGCCGGCTTCAATAAATTGTCACAATTTTGGTGGCATTATGACACCTTCACACACACACACACACACACACACACACACACACCAGCTTTCTAGTTGTTCTTTTTGTTTGTTTTGTTTTGTTTGTTTCAGACAGCCACAAAGAACCGAGCCGGTTTCCCTGTGCCATGCGGCTGCTTCCCACTGGCTATCTACCTTACGTTTGTTAGTATATATATGTCCATGTCTCTCTCTCGCCCTAACACACCTCACCCTTCCCCCTCCCCATATCCTCAAGTCTGTTCTCCAGTAGGTCTCTGTCTTTATTCCTGTTTTACCCCTAGGTTCTTCATAACATTTTTTTTTCTTAAATTCCATATATATGTGTTAGCATACGGTATTTGTCCTTCTCTTTCTGACTTACTTCACTCTGTATGACAGACTCTAGATCTATCCACCTCATTACAAATAGCTCAATTTCGTTTCTTTTTATGGCTGAGTAATATTCCATTGTATATATGTGCCACATCTTCTTTATCCATTCATCCGACGACGGGCACTTAGGTTGTTTCCATCTCCGGGCTATTGTAAATAGAGCTGCAATGAACATTTTGGTACATGACTCTTTCTGAATTCTGGTTTCCTCAGGGTATATACCTAGTAGTGGGATTGCTGGGTCATATGGTAGTTCTATTTGTAGTTTTTTAAGGAACCTCCATACTGTTCTCCATAGTGGCTGAACCAATTCACATTCCCACCAGCAGTGCAAGAGTGTTCCCTTTTCTCCACACCCTCTCCAGCATTTATTGTTTCTAGATTTTTTGATGATGGCCATTCTGACTGGTGTGAGATGATATCTCATTGTAGTTTTGATTTGCATTTCTCTAATGATTAATGATGTTGAGCATTCTTTCATGTGTTTGTTGGCAGTCTGTATATCTTCTTTGGAGAAATGTCTATTTAGGTCTTCTGCCCATTTTTGGATTGGGTTGTTTATTTTTTTGTTATTGAGCTGCATGAGCTGCCTGTAAATTTTAGAGATTAATCCTTTGTCAGTTGATTCATTTGCAAATATTTTCTCCCATTCTGAGGGCTGTCTTTTGGTCTTGTTTATGGTTTCCTTTGCTGTGCAAAAGCTTTGAAGTTTCATTAGGTCCCATTTGTTTATTTTTGTTTTTATCTCCATTACTCTAGGAGATGGGTCAAGAAGGATCTTGCTGTGATTTATGTCATAGAGTGTTCTGCCTATGTTTTCCTCTAAGAGTTTGATAGTTTCTGGCCTTACATTTAGGTCTTTAATCCATTTTGAGCTTATTTTTGTGTATGGTGTTAGGGAGTGATCTAATCTCATACTTTTACATGTACCTGTCCAGTTTTCCCAGCACCACTTATTGAAGAGGCTGTCCTTTCTCCACTGTACGTTCCTTTCTGCCTCCTTTATCAAAGATAAGGTGACCATATGTGCGTGGGTTTATCTCTGGGCTTTCTACACTGTTCCATTGATCTTTCTGTTTTTGTGCCAGTACCATACTGTCTTGATTACTGTAGCTTTGTAGTATAGTCTGAAGTCACGGAGCCTGATTCCTCCAGCTCCGTTTTTCGTTGTCAAGATTGCTTTGGCTATTCGGGGTGTTTTGTGTTTCCATACAAATTGTGAAATTTTTTGTTCTAGTTCTGTGAAAAATGCCAGTGGTAGTTTGATAGGGATTGCATTGAATCTATAGATTGCTTTGGGTAGTAGAGTCATTTTCACAATGTTGATTCTTCCAATCCAAGAACATGGTATATCTCTCCACCTATTTGTATCATCTTTAATTTCTTACATCAGTGTCTTATAATTTTCTGCATACAGGTCTTTTGTCTCCTTAGGTAGGTTTATTCCTAGATATTTTATTCTTTATGTTGCAATGGTAAATGGGAGTGTTTTCTTGATTTCATTTTCAGATTTTTCATCATTAGTGTATAGGAATGCAAGAGATTTCTGTGCATTAATTTTATATCCTGCTACTTTACCAAATTCATTGATTAGCTCTAGTAGTTTTCTGGTAGCATCTTTAGGATTCTCTATGTATAGTATCATGTCATCTGCAAACAGTGACAGCTTTACTTCTTCTTTTCCGATTTGGATTCCTTTTATTTCCTTATCTTCTCTGAATGCTGTGGCTAAAACTTCCAAAACTATGTTGAATAAGAGTGGTGAGAGTGGGTAACCTTGTCCTGTTCCTGATATTAGTGGAAATGCTTTCAGTTTTTCACCATTGAGGATGATGTTGGCTGTGGGTTTGTCATATATGGCCTTTATTATGTTGAGGAAAGTTCCCTCTATGCCTACTTTCTGCAGGGTTTTTATCATAAATGGGTGTTGAATTTTGTCAAAAGCTTTCTCTGCATCTATTGAGATGATTATATGGTTTTTCTCTTTCAATTCTCTTTTTTCTGCATCTATTGAGATGATCATATGGTTTTTCTCTTACAATTCAAGTAATCTTACTCTGAAACAACCTACTAAGCCATTCCACAAAGTGATCCCTTAAAAACTAAATTATACTAGATTACTCTGTTACAAAAAAAAAAAAAAAAATCATGTAGTGACTTCCCATCACACTTAGAATAAAATGCACAAATATTACCCTATTTAGAATATCATCATTTTCTGACCCCTTTCTGTAAATCTGAATTTAAGTTGTATCACTCCTGATTTGTTCTGGAATTGTATTTTTTCTATATCACTAACATTCCAAGTTGATTCCCATGTTGGGATTACTGCACTGTTCCTTTTACTTAAAATTCTTCAACTAGTCAACAAGGTTAGTTGCTTCCTATTTTTCCATTTTAAGCTCAAATATCCTCTTTACCACAAAATCTTCTCTGATTAATCTAAAGTACATTCCCCATAATAACTCTATATAACACCATTGTTATTTTAATGGTAATATATATCACTTCTCAATATCTAATCACTTCATTCGTTTGTTTACTGTCTTCATAAGAATAGGCACGTCATTTATCTTGTTTATTAGTATATCCCCAAAGCATAAAATAGTAATCCTGTGGGTGGTAGGTGTTCAATATTTGTTAAATAAATTAAGGTGTGAATGAAAGAGTGTAGAAATCAAGGTAAGGTCATGCTTGGAGGTATGAATCTGGAAGTCATCAGATAGATAGTATCTGAAGTCAAGGGATCTAATGAGATTTCAAAGTGAATAGATACATGGACATGGGCCATGGGGATTTCCAACATGTGGAGAGTAAGCAGATGAGAGGTTAGCAAAGAATACTGAGAAAGAGCAGCCAATAGATAAGAGGTATATCAGGAGAATGTAGTTTTGAGATCCAAGAAACAAACAAACAAAATTCCATGAATGGTTAGGGAAAGGTTAACTCTACTTTACACCACCAAGAGGTTGAGTAAGATGATGATGAGATGGAACCAAACTCTGTATTTAGCAACCTGGAGATCATAGGTTATTTGACACAAATCAGTTTCAAGTGTTTTGGAGACAGAAAATTGAGAGAACTGGGTTAAAATGAATGGTAAACATAAAATGAGGGAAAGCACAGAAAACTCTTTGAAGACTCTTTGGTGAGAAAGTAAACAATTCATTAGGAGAGCTGGATGGGGTGGAACATCCTGGTGGAGGGGGAAATACTGTTCAAGGGAACAAACTTGTCTTCAAGATGATACAAACTCCAGCATGTTTTTGTTATGGATCAAAATTAATTACTAGATAAGGCAATAGTATGGAGGTAGGAAAAGTGACCAGTTTCAGGGATATTTTTTAAGTACACTGAATAAAAAAATAATTGATGAATTAAATACAGGATGTGAGAAAAAGGAGAACCAAGACTAATTCCCAGGTTTGTGGCTTGAGCAATCAGTGAGATAGGGATAACTGGGGAGGAGAGGGTGTGGGGTAAAATAGTTGGAAATGAAGACTTCTATCTTGAACATGGTAGGTTTAAGACCTCTCTTAGGCCCAAATAGAAATATTTGATAGGTATTTAGATATACACGTGTCAAGCTTAGAGGAGACTTTATAACTGGACATATAAACTTGGGAGTTATCAACCTATACATAGGATTTAAAATTATAGGGCTAGATGAGACCCCCTCCACCCCGTTCAAGGGAACATAAATAGAGAAAAGAAACTAAGGAGTCAATATCAGGCACATCGACATTAGGGGCTGAAAGAGGAGACTAAGAGCAAATAGGCAGTGAGGTTAGAAGAGAAACAAGAGAGCACAGGGTCTCTGAAAGACGATGTAGCCACCTGCATCAAGTGCTGCTGATATGTCAAGCATATGTGAAATGAAAATGGATAGTTGGATGTAGTAAGATAAAGGACTTATTTTTAATCTTCATAAGAGATTTAGTGAATTTTTTCAGAGAGAAAGATAATTTGAGTGAAAGAAAATAGGAAGTAAAGAAGAAATATAGGCATATCTTTTGAGGGGTTTTGCTATAAAAGTGAAAAGATAAATCAGGTGGTTTCTAAAGGAAGATGTAGGATGGGCGGAGAGGATGTTAATAAGAGACACTTCAGCATAAATATGTGCTGAAGGGAGTGATCCAGCAGAGAAAAAGAAATTGATGATGTAGGAGAAAAAGTGGACAACTGCAAAAGCAAATTGTTTGAATAGGCAAGAGAGTGAGGTCCGTTGCTGAAACAGAGGAGAGAAGCATAGTTTATACACCAAAACAGTAGTGAAGGTTAAGGTATGTGGATACAAATGCAATAGGTTGGGTGAATAGATATTGGGAAAATGAAATTATCTTCTAATGGCTCCCAAGTTTTCAGTGAAATAAAAAGCAAGGCCATCTTCTGAGATAAAGGAAAGGAAGAAGCTGTTGGGGCTTTGCCAGTGAGTACAAGAAAGAGTGGGACAAGAAACAGAGGGTGTATGCAAGGAGTAATGATGGAGATTAACTATAATGTCTAACCAAGGTAAAAATAGAAGTGAATACATAAAGCAGTAAAAAATGAGGTTAAAGAATTATTGAAGTATGGGTACAAGAGGAAGTCAGAGAGTAAATCCTTGAGAGTGAGATTTTGGAGACAGTGCCATTACAATTAAGTCCAGGTCTGAAATATCACCACAAATAACAGTAGCTGAAAAAAATCTTAAAATCTTAGGTGTGTTTTTGTAAAAAGCCTATAATTGTATTTTTAATTCAATCTTTATAATCTGCCCTTTAACCAGCAAGTCTGGCCTATTTTACATCTACTGTAACTAATGATAAAATTATATTTAATTCTACTCTTTTATATTTTCTGTTTATCCTGCCTTTTCTATGCTTTTTATTTTCTTTTCCCCTGGCTTCTATTGAATTGATCAAGGTTTTTTTATTCCCGTTTTTTCTTCTCTTAATGGTTTAGAAGTTATAAATTCTATCCTTCTAGTTCTTATCCATAAATTTATCAAAATACATATTTAACCATGTCAAAAATTAATCAGTACCTATTTCCTCTTACCAAACAATCTAAGGTCCATAAATGCTATAGATCTGACTACTATAGTAATGCCTTTCATGCTGTTATTTTCTATGGCTTCCAAATTCTCAGTGAAATAAAAATCAAGGACATCTTCTGCCTGGTTTTATAAGTCCTAAAGTAGTCATTATAATGCTTTCATGTAATAAATGCTTGTTTAGATTTGTTGACATGTTTAGTAATTCCTTTGTTCAATGAGATAAACTGAACATTCCTTAAATGTTATTCCTTAAATTGCAAAATGAAAGCTAGTCAACAAAATATTTTTTATTTTTTTATTTTTTATTTTTTATTTTTATTGGAATATAGTTGATTTATTACAATGTCGTGCTAGTTTGAGGTGTACATCAAAGTCAATCAGTTATACATATAAATATAGCCACTCTTTTTTTTTTTAATTTTTTTTCCCATATAGGCCATTACAGAGAATTGAGTGGAGTTCCGTGTGCTGTACAGCAGGTTCTGACTAGTTATCTATTTTACATATAGTAGTGTGTACATGTCAGTCCCAATCTCCCAATTTATCCCTTCCCCCCTCTTATCCCCTGGTAGCCACAAGTTTGTTTTCTACATCCGCGCCTCTACTTCTGTTTTGTAAATAAGTTGTTATACCCTTTTTTTTACATTCCACATATAAGCGATATCATATGATATTTGTCTTTCTGTGTCTGACTTACTTGACTCAGTATGACAATCTCTAGGTCCACCCATGTTGCTGAAAATGCCATTATTTTGTTCTTTTTTATTGCTGAGTAATATTCCATTGTGTATATACACCACATCTTCTTTATCTATGCCTCTGTTGGTGGACATTTAGGTTGCTTCCATGTCCTGGCTACTGTAAACAGTTCTGCAATGAAAATATTTCTTATAATATTGAAAATTTATTAAAGCCATTTGATCCAATCAAACCTTTTTTATAATATTGAAAAGCTATTAAGCCATTCTATCCAATCAAAACCAAAAAAAAAAAAAAAAGTAAACTGAAAAGATGTTTGTTCATTGACTGTCTCAGCCATTTGACAAACTGGCTTGCAGAAAATAGTCTCTCAACATACATTTAGCAAATTAGCTTTTGGAGAATGGATTTTTAGCAAATTGGTATGAGAAAGTTTTCCTGCTTCTGACGAGTAGCCTTTCTAAAATCCTGTTATGGACAATGGCCAGATCAGAAAAGGGTGTCTTATGTACAGAACACTAAGGTCTGTGAGAGTATCTAAATCCTGCTGTGAATGAGTTCAAGGTCAAAATGTTGGCATTTTTTAGTAAGTAGTTCAGTCAAACTCTATGTTAATATTCACCATGTAGATAATAGATAGAAGTTTTTCGTGGCCATCTTCCATTTTTAAAGCTGGACT
>NW_006787556.1:1199089-1219459 GCF_000442215.2 Lipotes vexillifer | reverse complement strand
ACATAGGGAAAGATGTAGGTTTATAAATGTGGAAATTCATCACAATAACTGATATGACCTACAAAATAAAAGAAATATAAGAAAAGTACATTTTAATTCTTTTCTAGGTTCACCTATACTTCCAAAAGATGTCTACTCTCCTGGAAAACATCACTGCCATCATCAAACTATTTCACGAATATTCAAAAACAGATAAGGAGACTGACACACTGAGTGCAAAAGAGCTGAAGGAACTTCTGGAAGCAGAGTTTCAGCCAATCCTGAAGGTAAAAGATATTTGCCAGCATTAAAGGGTGTATCATTTTTGTTTTGCATCAAACAATCTGTCAAAATATTACTGTGAAATCTTTATGAGTTGTTTCTTTTGGAAGAGGAACAAATGTAATCTTATTTCAAAACAGATATAATTTGTTCAACTTCTTTATACCTCTATATATACTACACACACACACACACACACACACACACTGTGAAAAATATAAATAAATATTTAGTGACAAATAAGTGAAAAACAGTTAGTTAATTCATTGTAATATTCCCCCTAATTTCAAGAATGTAAAGAGGGTACAGCTAAAAGACAATTCAGTTAAGGAATTTATAAAATACTGACATTTGAAGAAGTAAAAAGAACTTGCCCCATCAAATTTTTTGTGTCACCATACTAGTGTTTAAGATTTATTTTTTATTTATTATTATTATTTTGTGTGTGTGGTATGCGGTCCTCTCACTGTTGTGGCCTCTTTCGTGGCGGAGCACAGGCTCCGGAAGCACAGGCTGAGCGACCATGGCTCACGGGCCCAGCCGCTCTGCGGCATGTGGGATCTTCCTGGACCAGGACACGAACCCGCGTCCCCTGCATCGGCAGGCAGACTCTCAACCACTGCGCCACCAGGGAAGCCCAAGATTTATTTTTTTTAGGACATTACCAACAGCTCCCTGCTGAGTCAGGATAAGATAAATATTATTAAAGAAAAAATTAGGTCTACTTTCCTGTACCAAGAATTCACATTCCCTAAGTTAACTTTAATTATTTAATTACCCATTTGAGTCAGTCTCATGGACTTTCCCTCTCTGTCTTCCTTGTATACAGAATCCAGATGACCCAGATACTGCTGATGTTTTCATGCATATCCTTGATGTAGATCACAACAATAAAATAGACTTTACAGAGTTTTTCCTGATGGTATTCAAGTTGGCTCAAGCATATTATTATACCCAGAGACCGAATTTCAAGACATTAGGGAAAAAGCAGGAAAAGTATAGATACCATTATGAAGATGATACAGAAGAAGAGGGTAAAGAAGAAAGAGAAAGAAAGTCCAGTCATTCAGGAAGAAGTGATGGAAAGAAAAAAGATAGAACAGAGAGCCCAAGAGGAAGAGGAAGAAGCAGACATGGGTCTAGTTCTGGAAGGGAAGGAAGAAGAGGTGACAGAGCTACTTCTGGACACAGAAATAGATGTGGGAAGAAACATCATGAATCAAGTAGGGAAAAGAAAAGGAGAGCGAGTTCTACTGAACTAAAAGAAAGAAGTCACATGTCAAGTGTTAGCCCCACCAGGGAATATGAAGGAAAAGAAGAACGTGGTTACGAAAATAAAAGTAGAGGATGTGAAAAATGGATAGGATCAGAGCGTAAGGGCTTATATCAAGTTTGTGAAGAAACTGTGACTATGGATTTTCAATCCGGTTGCAGTACACACCGGGTTTCCAGTATCAGTAAGGGCAGCAACAGCAAAGAACATTCACAAGATTCAGGTAGACAACCAGTGATCACTCATGGAAGGTCGCCATCCAGCTCAAGGAATCAACATGGGTCTTCCCACGACCAGTCAGGAGACAGCCCTAAACACTCAGAGTCGCATCAAGGGAGGACAGACACACACAGGAAGAGTGAATCTGTCCATGGAAAGTCAGGATCCAGCGCTACACAAAGACAGGGGCACGACCATGAGCAGGAAGAAGACAGCTCCAGACCCTCTGGAACTGGACATGGACATGCCTCAACTGGATCCGGAAGCAGTAGCCACAGGGAATCCAGTGTTGGTCAGTCCAGTGACAGCGAAATACAGTCAGGAGATTCAGGTAGATATTCTGTGACCACTCATGGAAGGTCTGGGTCCAGCTCAAAGAACCAACATGGATCTTCCCATGGCCAGTCAGGAGACAGCTCTAGGCACTCAGAGTTGCATCAAGGAAGGACAGACACACACAGGAAGAGTGAATCTGTCCACGGAAGGTCAGGATCCAGTACTACTCAAAGACAGGGGCTCCATCATGAGCAGGAAAGAGACAGCTCCAGATACTCTGGAACTGGACATGGACACACCTCAGATGAATCCAGAAGTGGGAAAGACAGGAAATCCAGTGTTGGTCAGTCCAGTGACAGCGAAGGACAGTCAGAAGATTCAGGTAGACATTCTGTGACCACTCATGGAAGGTCTGGGTCCAGCTCAAGAAACCAACATGGGTCTTCCCATGGCTGGTCAGGAGACAGCTCTAGGCACTCAGAGTCACATCAAGGGAGATCAGCATACAGGAAGAGTGAATCTGGCCACAGAAAGTCAGGGTCCAGCACTACTCAAAGACAGGGGCACCACCATGAGCAGGAAAGAGACAGCTCCAGACACTCTGGAACTGGACATGGACACACCTCAACTGGAACTGGAAGCAATAGACACAGGGAATCCAGTGTTGGTTGGTCCAGCGACGGTGAAGGGCAGTCAGGTGATTCAGGTAGACATTCTGTGACCACTCATGGAAGGTCTGGGTCCAGCTCAAGGAACCAACATGGGTCTTCCCATGGCCAGTCAAGAGACAGCTCTAGGCACTCAGAGTCGCATCAAGGGAGGACAGACACACACAGGAAGAGTGAATCTGTCCATGGAGAGTCAGGATCTAGCACTAAGCAAAGACAGGGGTGCCACCATGAGCAGGAAAGAGACAACTCAAGACACTCTGGAATTGGACATGGACATGCCTCAACTGGATCCAGAAAGAGTAGGCAGAGGGAATCCAGTGTTGGTCAGTCCAGTGACAGTGAAGGACAGTCAGAAGATTCAGGTAGACATTCTGTGACCACTCATGGAAGGTCTGGGTTCAGCTCAAGAAACCAACATGGGTCTTCCCATGGTCGGTCAGGAGACAGCTCTAGGCACTCAGAGTCACATCAAGGGAGATCAGCATACAGGAAGAGTGAATCTGGCCACAGAAAGTCAGGGTCCAGCACTACTCAAAGACAGGGGCACCACCACGAGCAGGAAAGAGACAGCTCCAGACACTCTGGGACTGAACATGGACACACCTCAACTATTTCTGGTAGCGGCAGACACAAGGAATCAAATATCAGTCAGGCTAGCAACACAGAAGGACATTCAGGAGATTCAGGTAGACAGCATTTGACCACCCAAGGATGGTCTGCATTCTATTCAAGGAACCAAAGTCATGGTTCAGATCAAGGTTGGAGACATGGCAGCTATGGCAGTGAAGATTATGACTATGGACAGTCAGGGTTTGGCCATTCTCAGGATGGAAGTGTCAGTCATGATTCCAGCCATATGGGAGCCAGGGACAGATCTGAATATAGGAGCATTTATGGGATCCAATACAACAGGCAGTAACAGACACCCTGCAACATATGGCCATTCAAATTATATTTCAAAACGGTTGGGGTTTGGACAGTCACATAGACACTATTATTATGAGTGAGAAACTATTAAATAAAGTATTAACCCAAAGAATTGGAGAATGACCAAGACAACTTTGAGTCAAGAAAATGTTCATTATACTTTCAGTGAGGTTATCTTTTCTTGTCATTTTCTTAAAAATTAGTTACACTATTTCTTTACATTAGAGATAGTTTCTTTTCATTCTATAGGAAGCTTTGAACTTTATAGTTAGGAACTGGTTAATGGGAGAAAACAATATCATGGAGTGCTAAATTTGGAAAACCATAAGTATTTGGGGAGGTTGGGGTTAAGTAAGGATTTTTCTTTTGAGAGGTTAAGTTTCAGAACCTCTCCAGATTGGTACATTAATATTTGTAAAAAAAAAAAAAAAAATCAAAGGAACCAATAGTATAAAATCACTGTTCTGTCAGCCAAAGCTGCTATATTAATATTAAGGGTCATCACACCTGCCTCTATTATCCTTCTATTGGAACTCTGTATTATTCTTCATTCATTAATCACCTTGGGCACATAGAATCCAAAAAAGTGAACTGCATGAAAATTGAAAATAAAAAATTGATCATATATCATACTGTGTCTCTTCCATGCTTCTCATAGACCCAAAAAGACTTATCTCCCCATAGTAAGAATGACATATTTTCCTCTGTCACTGGAAACTATATGTCCAAATGGCAGATGTTCACCATGCAAAAGAAATAAGGAGTTCAAAGAAGAAAAAATTTAATCAAATCCTATATCATTCTCCAACATAGTCATTGTTCCATGTAGTCACCATCAGGATGAAAAAAGGCTTAGCTCAATCATAGATAGCATCATAATTATTACAAAACATCAACCCGGAGCTTCCCTGGTGGCACAGTGGTTGGGATTGCGCCTGCCGGTGCAGAGGATATGGGTTCGTGGCCCGGTCCGGGAGGATCCCACCCCAGCTGGGCCCGTGAGCCATGGCCGCTGAGCCTGTGCGTCCGGAGCCTGTGCTCCGCAATGGGAGAGGCTACAACAGTGAGAGACCCGCGTACCGCAGAAAGAAAGAAAACAAACAAACAAACAAACAAAAAACATCAACCCAGTGGCTATTAGCAAAGTCAAACCAAGATCAGGGAACAAAATACTGACCATAGGTCCTTCTTACAAAGATACAAAGAGATATTTTCCAATGGAAACTAATGAGAACAGAAAAACTATGCTGAAATTTCTTGACAAAGGAAAAGCGATAAAGAAAATCATCTCCTGTCCTGGAAAGAAAACATATATTCATATATTTTATGACTAGGCAGGAGATTTAATAATTTTAGTAAAACTGTGAACAAGCTTCTACCATTAAAAGGAATATCTCTCTGTGAGAATCATACCCCAAGTTTTCCTTCTCCATGATATCAGACCAGTAGGAATATTAGACAATATCTAGTCCAATGTTCGCATTTTGCAAATGATTCTATCACAGAAATAATCCATACCAAATACCTCAAGTCCCCAACTCTGAGTTTAGTGGTTGTATAAAGCCACTTATAAAAGCTGTTTTGCTTTGACTTTTAGTTAAATAAATTAAGCTAAACCTAAATTACCTGTCAAAGTTAAAATGATCTGCAATGGGGCTTCCCTGGTGGCGCAGTGGTTGAGAGTCCACCTGCCGATGCAGGGGACACGGGTTCGTGCCCCGGTCTGGGAAGATCCCACATGCCGCGGAGCGGCTGGGCCCGTGAGCCATGGCCGCTGAGCCTGCGCGTCGGGAGCCTGTGCTCTGCAACGGGAGAGGCCACAACAGTGAGAGGCCCGTGTACCGCAAAAAAAAAAAAAAAATTATAAAGCATAAGAATAGCTATGCAGGAAAAGAGCAGATGCTGTAAAATAGAAAAACAAGAACAATTCAGATCAGAAAGAAGTAAGAGAAAGCCTGTCTGAGGAAGTGACATAGAAATAAGGGGTTTGAACCAATGCAGGGAGATCAGAAAAGAGAGAAATTAAGTACACGAATTAGAAAGGAAGAGGCAAAATGATCATTATTTAAGATATCACAACAAATATATGATACCATAACACAATAGACACATGGTATGTATATGTGTCTATAAATATATATACACACACCATATGTATAGATATATATTATCAATATATAATGGGATATTAATATTAACATATACTTAACTTATATATGTTAAGATTTCTACCTAGAAAATTTAAGGGAATGGACTGAAAACCATTAGATATACAAAGTTTAGTAACATGTAGTTATAGAATAAGCTGTTAAAAGATGCCAATTATTCCCTTATGAGTTTATACCTTGAACAGGAACTGTATAAAATAATATACTTATAGAACTATATAAAAGTGATTTAATAGAAAATATAGAGGCAAGGGTAGGCAGGAAAATATAGAGGCAAGGGTAGGCAGGAAAATCTGGGAAAGGATGTCAATAAGAGGGCTTACTATATACTATATTGTTATTATACTATATAATATTATTATGTAGTATACATAGTGTTATACTATATCATATTATTATATATTAAAATTATCATAAGCTGAAGTAATTAAAATACTGCAATAATAGTGGTAATTAAAATGAGAGAGAAAGGTCAATGGAACATAATAAAAAGTTCAGGAACATATCCAAGCATAACTATGAGAATTTAGTATTTTATGTAGAAGATATTTTCAAATCTGGATGCTCTTTCCAGAAGTTTGGCTGGGAAAGAAACAGGAGATGAGATATAACTACACTACAGACACCAGTTGCAAGCCCAGGTTGTTACCTGTATTTCTGACCAACTGACACCAAATTAGAGGTTCCCCCAACCTCCTCCTTGTGTTCAATTAATTTGCTAGAGTGGCTCAGAACTCAGGAAACCCATTTACTCACTAGATGACCGGTTTATTACTAAAGGATATAATTCAGGAACAGCCAGGTGGAAAAGAAATAAGGCAAGGTGTAGGGACAGGGTACAGAGATTCCATGCCCTCTCCAGGCACAACACACTCTGGGAATCTGCACATGTTCACCAACATAGGGAAAGGGTACAGAGATTCCATGCCCTCTCCAGGCACAACACACTCTGGGAATCTGCACATGTTCACCAACATGGAAGCTTTCCCAACCCTGTCCTTTTTGTGTTTTGATGAAAGTATGACTGATTAAATAATTGGTCAACAGTGACTGATTCAACCTCCAGCCCCTTTCCCCTCTCAGAGGTCCGGGGATGGACTGAAAGGTTCAACCTTCTAATCAAGTGGCTGGTTCTCCTTGTAGCCAACCCCCATCCTTAGGTGCTTTTCAAAAGTCACCTCATCAACCTAACAAAAGACACCATTCTGGCTCTCAGCACTTGGGACATTCCAAGCATTTTAGGAGCTCTGTGCCCCAAATGGGGATGAAAACCAAATACATGTTTATTACAAATCACCATATCACACCTCTTTAAAGACCCCATCTCCAAATATAATCACATTCTGAGATACTGGGTGCTGGGGCTTCAGCATATGAATTAAGTCCATAACAACCAAATGTCCTTGCTCTTTCCACTGAAGTACACTAGTTATGCTAACTCTACTAGACCACAAATTCTACAGGGCTGAGGACTGTGCCTATCTTATATTCTCTACCCACATCCATCTAGGCAATTGTAGGCATTCATTCAACAGATATTGTTACCCTAATGAACGAATCCTAACTTCTCTCCCTATTCATGCTGCCCAAACCCTCCTCCAGCTGCTCCACGGAGTCTTTGCCTTCACCAGCTCAGCCTGCCCACCCATGTAATAGAGCAAGTCAGCAGCTTCTTAACGGCCATCTGGAAAGAACCACGTCTGGGAGGCACGTGGTCCTCAAAACTTCATGCCTGGGGCTTGTACGCCACCTCGTGGTGACTGACTGCAATGTCCCGAGTAGATCCATCATTAGGCAACAGGGAATGTGGAAAGGACCTCTCACTGCACTGCCCTGACCCTGGGCTGACAGGAAGAGGTGACGTTGTGTGTTCCTTCTTGGAATTGCCAATGGACAGGAAATTCTCACCTTTCATTCATCTGTAACTGAGGTTGTAAGGCGGAGAGTGCTTCACGGTTCTGAAACCCAGATCCTTTATGGATAGGTGTTCCGACTGCATTCCCTTTATTCTAAGATATTGTGGGTTGTAAGAGGCACCATCGATTAAAAAGCAGCATTTTTGTTGGGGGGATAGGGGGAGCACTATATTAAATGTGCCTTTCAATTTTAAAACACATCTGAATTTCAGCAATGTTGTAACATGTGAATAAATAGTTCTTAGAATGTGGCTCTCATCTATAAAATCTCCCTGATAGGAAGGGTGGTATCCACTACAGGCTTTGTGTTCATTTCAGCATCTATAATACTGTTCATGATCACAGCCAGCTCTGGAGGGCAAGTGTTTCAAAAATCACTACCTAGAGGAGTCCCCCTGCCAGCCACCTGCTGAAAAATGAAGAAAACTCCTCTATGGAAGGAAAGACCAAGATAGAAACTACAAAAATAACTTGACTTCCTTCAGTGGAGTTGTACAGTGCTAAGAGATGGTTATTCATTTGTTAATGACCAGGGCTGTAGACAGAGGACTAGCTACCAACTCCCAGCCTGCAGTTTGCTGAGCCTGCAGCTGGCTAATCAGGTAACCTTAGATCTAGAAATGAATACCCCTCCCCATCCCACTCTCTGGGTGGGTACAGGCACAGGAATGTGTTGTTATTATAATAACAAAATATTTCTTTGGAGTGGAGTTGCTGAGAAAAATGTCTTGACATAAGTTCAGGGTGGAAGGCAAGACCCAGAGGGTGTGTATAAGTGATAAAAGATGACTGATAAACTTCTAGTCATGGAAAGAGAAATCTGGGTTTTCCCAAGAGGAAAGAGGAAAAGAAGAGGGAGGAGTCCACAGGTGGCGGAAGGCTGTGTGAGGTGTGATGTACCCCTTCCCAGGACCCCCAAATCTAAAAAAAACACAGATGCTTGTGTGGGTGGTTTTTTGGTAGAAATCTAAAAAGAGGCTGAATTATCCATGTCAAGGAAGCAGAAAGCCAATACAGGTAGGAGGCCGCCACGAGAATAGGAGCTTCAGGAATACACAGAGATCACCCAGAAGGCTTGGAATTTCTGCTGGACAAGATTTAGTGTGGAGATGGTTCAAGTTAATTTCATTCAGCTCTGAGAGTCAGACCATTTCTGGCTGACCTATGGACAATATATGTCCAAGCCTTTTGCAAACCTTCATTGTCCTTGACTCTATACCTTTAAGCCAAGCTGACCCACCCACTGATCAAGCCCCCAACAGCACAAAGACAGCACAGAATAGCACCCCTGACATTATCTGATAGGCACAGCTAGAACCCCCTCACTGCTTCCATTCTGATCCAGGAACTCCTGTCTGCTGACCTTCAGCTTGATGTCCTGGTTTCAAACGTTTTCCTGTGCCTTAGACTTGGTGTGGTATATTCGCCAGCTCTGACTCCTACCAACCCAAATCCAACCCTCTGATTCATTCTCTTAAATATCTAGTGTAGCTTAAACCAACTTACCTTGAGGGAAACCTAACTCCCAAGACCCCCATGAAGAGGAGAAGGGAATTATGCCTGTATATGTTATTCCTATAAGTCATACCAAAGATTCTCAGAGAGGGCTCTGGGACTACCTACCTCCTAAGCGCCTAGCTGGTGAGTGAGACTTATTAAAATGCAGATTCATGACTTTCTGAATTAGAATCTCTGAGTGTGGAGCCCAAGTGTCTGAATCATTAATAAGCTCCCAAGGTAAGTCTTATGCACACTAAATTCTGAGAACCATCCTCAAACAAATGGAATGTACTTAAGTGGAGACACTCTCACAGTTAGGGACTGAATGCTCTTGGCCAACTAGACACTCTAATCAAATAGATTCCAATTACCTCATGCAGCCATTAGAAACAAGGAGGTAGATTATTCAGTGATATGAAAGGGTATTTACAATGTATAGTCACATAAAAATAATCAAGTGTTATCCCACTTTTGTGTGAAAAGGGAATGTTTACATATGCATAGAACACAAGTCAGGAAGAGCATACACTGAAAAATTAACCTGGATGATAGAATTGTTGTGTTTTCTCTCTCCTTTCCTTTCTTCCTTCCTTCCTTCCTCCCTCTCTCCCTCCCTCTCTCCCTCCCTCCCTCTTTCTCTCCCTCTGTCTCTCTTTCCTTCCCTTTCTTTCTTTCTTTCTTTCTTTCCTTCTTATCAGCAATTTCTATATTTTTGCAACAGGTACACAAATACATATGCATAATGAGATTTCTGTGAGATCAGGGACTTTGTTTTGTTCCCTACTAAATCCTTGTGCCCTAGAAAACACTCTGGCACAGGAAGGTCTCCAATAGGTACATGCTAAATAAATAATAAAGGGAAATGAACTTTTAAAAAGAAATTCCAAATATGACCTAACTTAATCTACCTTGAACACAGATATGATTCCTAATACCAGGTTACTATAGTATAAGTAAATGGCTTTGGCTGAGGGTGCGTGCTGGGTGAATTCACAATTAACAGTAGTGATGTTGCTTATATATTTGTAGTTGACACTTTGATTGAACACATATTCAATTTATGAAGTAATATGAATAGCATTTAACATTTATCATTTCATCTAACATCTTTAAAACCCCTTACTATGCACAACTGTGAGAGTAGTTATTCTAAAGGATGTCAACTAAAATATGACAGGTGAGAGGTACCCAGTAATTCACAAGAGAAAATTAAGGGGGCCAGATGTAATACTTAGGACTCCAGAAACTGATATAGCAGTGAACAGACTGGACCTGATATTGTGACTCAAAGCGGAAAGTATGATGCCTTATCCCTAGCACCCAGCACAATGAAAAGCATGTAATGGGGCTCAGTAAACCAATGTTAAGTGTTGAATTTCCAAGACTTGGGGAGACAAGACTTGTGGATGGAATACATGAGGGAAGTGCATACCCTCATCAGAAATAAATAAACAGCGCTATAAGGAGGAAGGAAGCACGGTGCTAGGTGACAAGATAGAGCTGCATGCACATCTCTAAGACTGAGGATGGGAGACTGCTAGAGAGCATTGGGGTGGAGACAGAGCAGGGGGCGTACCAGATATGATATGTGAGAATATGCTAGAGGCTTCCTTGGCCAGATGGAGTATACTCATGAGCATTCCTGAAGCAGATCACAGATATCACACCAGAGTACCCATGGGCTGTGACAAGAGGCAACACAAAAGCATGGGAAAGCTTCAGAGCCAACTCCACGTCTGCCACTTTTTTTGGCTTTGTGAGTTTTTTTAAAAACTCTTTGATGGGACTTCCCTGGTGGCACAGTGGTTAAGAATCCACCTGCCAATGCAGGGGACACGGGTTTGATCCCTGGTCCGGGAAATTCCCACATGCCGCAGAGCAACTAAGCCCATGTGCCACAACTACTGAGCCCACACGCCGCAACTACTGAAGCCTGCGCACCTAGAGCCCATGGTCCCCAACAAGAGAAGCCACTGCGATGAGAAGCCTATGCGCACCACACTGAAGAGTAGCCCCCGCTCGCCACAACTAGAGAAAGCCCGCACACAGCAGCGAAGACCCAATGCAGCCAATAAATTAATTAATTAAATTTTTTAAAAAAAGAAATATGTGCAGTTAAAACAATCTGTTTTTAAAAAAAAAACTCTGAGCCTTGGGGACTTCCCTGATGGTCCAGTGGTTAAGATTCCATGCTTCCACTGCAGGGGGTGTGGGTTTGATCCCTGGTCAGGGAACTAAGATCCCACAAGCTGCGCAGTGCGACTGAAAAAAAAAAAAAACAACTAAAATCAATCAATCAATTAATTAATTAATTAAAAACTCTTTGAGCCTTAGTTTCTTCATCTTTATAAAGAGCCTTATAATACTTACCTCATAGGTTTATTGTCAGGATCAGGGAAAATGTATATAAAATATTGACCCTGGGCGGGGATTTTCCTGGCACACAAAAAATGTTGAATAAATAGCAGCTAATATCATTACACTGGTGGAGTGGGGGCGGGGGGGTGCTGGCTGAAGTGGATTAGAAACTATGTGCTTGAAGGACCACAAATCCCAGGGCTGTGTGACATCTGCGTTAGCACAACCTACTAAAAGTACAGTTTTTTGATAAGGTCTTGACTTTCCTTCCTCTTTCAATCATAAGAGTCATCTCTCGCAATGAAGAAAGTGCTGCACAGTATGGAATAAGGAAGTTGACTGATGCTGTGAAAGTAATGAAGATCTTGAAGGAGAACAATATCATCTTAGGTTTCATGAAAGCCAAGACATGAAAGACTGGGCATGATATGAGATAAAAACTAAAAATCAAAGTTCAAAGGAAATACAGCATAGCTCCATGTTGTGCTTAAGAAAATCACTGATGTACTATTAATTTGTAATTACATTATTTGTGACAGTCTATTACATGCTCTATTAAGCACTGTTTATAAAATATACATTCCTATGAAATCATAAAATTTTGTTGAAACAATTTTTCATTAACTTCTGTATATTCAAATCTTCAAAATACAAAACTATTAAAAACCCTAGAACAGAAAATGGACTTAAATATGGACATTTTTCTCATTGGCCTAAAAAAAATCTTCAAAGGGAAAGAAAACAGAAGTATATATGAAGGAGAAGATGATAAGATGATGAGCTCACCTTTAGACATATTTAATTTGATGTGGCTGTTAGACACCCTGGTGGAGATGGCCAGTGGACTATGGAGTACAGAGATAAAGATTTGGAGGTCAACTTGTATATAAGTGCTGGTTAAAACTAGGAAACAGGACTTCCCTGGAGGTCCAGTGGTGAAGACTCCGCACTTCCACCAGGGGGCAAGGGTTCGCTCCCTGGTTGGGGAATTAAGATTCCTCATGCCACGCGGTGCGGCCAAAAAAAAAAAAAAAAAAGGTAGTTTGCAAAATGAATTGTTAAAGCATAGTGATAATAAAAACTAGGAAACAGGGATTTCCCTGTTGGCGCAGTGGTTAAGGTCCACACTCCCAATGTAGGGGGCCTGGGTTCGAATCCTGGTCAGGGAACTAGATCCCACATGCATGCCACAACTAAGAGTTCGCATGCCACAACTAAGGAGTCGACGAGCCACAACTAAGGAGCCCTCAAGCCGCAACTAAAGGAGCCCGCCTGCCTCAACTAAGACCCAGTGCAACCAAATAAATAAATAAATATTTTAAAAACCAAAAAACTAGGAAACAGAATGAGATGCCCAGGGTTGGGGGCGGGGGATGCACAATAAGAAGAGTGGGGTGGGCGCTGAGGACAGAAGCCTGGAGAGCACCGGCATTTAAGGGGAAAGCAAAGGAAGGGACCCCAGAAAGAGAAGCAGAAGAAACAAGCATAGAGGTACATGGAGAGACAGGGATGTGAGCAATCCCAGAAGCTAGCATGTGGAGGACAGATCCACAGTGTCATACCCCTCACTCAGGGAGGCCACGTGAAACAAGCACAGAAATAGGCCCAGGGGATTTGGTCATTAGGAGGCCTTTTTCAAGAAGTACAGTAGCATGATGATAACAAAGCCAAATTGCAGAAGCTTGAGGAAATGAGTGAGAGCTGAGAGAGAGCAGATGTTGCAATGAAGACTACTCACAGATGGATGTATAATTAAGAAATAAGAGAGGAGAGTAGGGGCGTCAGTTATTAAGCTATTATCTGCTGGCTTCAAAACTACTCTTCTGTGCACACTTTGGGGTGTTGGAGCTGGGACTCCACTTTTTTTTTTTTTTTTTAACATCTTTATTGGGGTATAATTGCTTTACAATGGTGTGTTAGTTTCTGCTTTATAACAGAGTGAGTCAGTTATACATATATATATGTTCCCATATCTCTTCCCTCTTTGTCTCCCTCCCTCCCACCCTCCCTATCCCACCCCTCCAGACAGCCACAAAGAACCGAGCCGGTTTCCCTGTGCCATGCGGCTGCTTCCCACTGGCTATCTACCTTACGTTTGTTAGTATATATATGTCCATGTCTCTCTCTCGCCCTAACACACCTCACCCTTCCCCCTCCCCGTATCCTCAAGTCTGTTCTCCAGTAGGTCTCTGTCTTTATTCCTGTTTTACCCCTAGGTTCTTCATAACATTTCTTTTTCTTAAATTCCATATATATGTGTTAGCATACGGTATTTGTCCTTCTCTTTCTGACTTACTTCACTCCGTATGACAGACTCTAGATCTATCCACCTCATTACAAATAGCTCAATTTCGTTTCTTTTTATGGCTGAGTAATATTCCATTGTATATATGTGCCACATCTTCTTTATCCATTCATCCGACGGCGGGCACTTAGGTTGTTTCCATCTCCGGGCTATTGTAAATAGAGCTGCAATGAACATTTTGGTACATGACTCTTTCTGAATTCTGGTTTCCTCAGGGTATATACCTAGTAGTGGGATTGCTGGGTCATATGGTAGTTCTATTTGTAGTTTTTTAAGGAACCTCCATACTGTTCTCCATAGTGGCTGAACCAATGGGACTCCACTTTGAAGCTGAATCCCAGTTACCTCTGCCAATGGGGACCCTGGAGGGAGACCGGAAGAGGAGAGGAACTTACTCCTCCCCCTGGCTTCTGGTTCCCCGCAGTGTCATGCCAGCTTCATTTCTTCACCCAGCAGGGCAGTTTCCCCACAAAGGAACAATGTATTCGCAACTGAGAAGCCCTGCAGGAGGAATCTGAACTAGCTTGGGTTTTGTTCCCCAAAGGCAGTTGAACCCAGTGTGCAGTCTTTCCAAACTCACAGAACCAGGTCTGAGACCTCTGCACCAGCAAGAAGCACCCCTTCTCAGAGGCTTAAGTCTCAGTCCCCCTCCTCCAATCTTCTGATAATTCCAACCTCTCCCCTTGGAAGTTAGCCGTGGGGGTAACTGCTGGTTCTTGAAATTGCTACTTTCATATACCCTAGAGCAGTGGTCCCCAACCCCCATGCTGCAGGGTCCACGACCTTTTAGGAACCAGGCCACACAGCAGGAGGTGAGTGGCAGGCGAGAGAGCGAAGCTTCATCTGCTGCTCCCCATTGCTCCCCATCGCTCACATTACCACCTGAACCATCCCCCACGCCCCACCCCCGTCTGTGGAAAAATTTTCTTCCACAAAACCGGTCCTTAGTGCCAAAAAGGTTGGGGACCACTTCCCTAGAGTTCTCTTTACCCTTTGTTACCTAGTTAACGAGTCTCTCTGTTAAATTCTTTCTGTTAAAATAACTGGTGTGTAGCAAACAACCCAATCAAAAAAATGGGCAGAAGAACGAAATAAACATTTCTCCAAAGAAGACATACAGATGGCCAACAGGCACATGAAAAGATGCTCAACGTCATTAATTATTGGAGAAATGCCAATCAAAACTACAAGGTATCACCTCACACCAGTCAGAATGGCCACCATCAAAATGTTTACAAGTAATAAATGCTGGAGAGGGTGTGGAGAAAAGGGAACCCTCCTATACTGTTGGTGGGAATGTAAATTGGTATAGCCACTATGGGGAATGGTATGGAAGTTCCTTAAAAAACTAAAAATCGAGTTACCATATGATCTAGCACTCCCACTCCTGGGCATATATCCAGAAAAGATGAAAACTGATTCGAAAAGATGCATGCACCCCAATGTTCATAGCAGCACTATTTACAGTGGCCAAGACATGGAAACAACCTAAGTGTCCATTGACAGATGATTGGATAAAGAAGATGTGGTACATATATACAATGGAATATTACTCAGCCATAAAAAGAATGAAATAATGCCACTTGCAGCAACATGGATGGACCTAGAGATTATCATACTAAGTGGAGTAAGTCAGACAGAGAAAGACAAATATCATACGATATCACTTATATGTGGAGTCTTAAAAAATGATACAAATGAACTTATTTGCGAAACAGAAACAGACTCAAAGACATAGAAAACAAACTTACGGTTACCAAAGGAGAAAGTTGGGGCAGGGCGGGGATAATTAAGGTGTTTGGGATTAACAGATACACACTACTATACATAAAATAGATAAAACAACAAGGACCTACCATATAGAACAGGGACCTATATTCAGTATCTTGTAATAACCTATAATGGAAAAGAATCTGCTGTGCACCTGAAACTAACACAATATTGTAAATCAATTGTACTTCAATTAAAAAAAATAATAGTAGCTGGTGTGTTTTTGTCTGCTGCCTGATACATAGGAAATAATGACTTTTTCTTACATTGATGAAACTAGAGTGTATTAATAGACTATGATAAAGGAGCCCCTAGAGAGAGGGATGAAAGAAACAGAAAAGAGGAGAAAACTATGGCCAAAGTCGGAGAGTATACAAAAGAGGCAGGATCAAGGGCAGGAGGGTGCTGGCCTAGAAGAGAAGCGGGGAAAGAGGTCAGGATGGGTATGAAAGAAGATATGTCTGTGGATGGCAGAAGCTGAGGAAAACTGTGCCTAGGGGCCTGTGTTTCTCCAGGAATTAGGAGGAAAGCCCCCCTGCAAAGGTGGGAGGATGAGAGATGAGAAGAAGCATCTTCGGATGAGGAGAGGTCCCTGAGGGGAATGAAGATCATTAATCAAAGACAAGTAAAGGGGATGATAAGAACACAGGCTAAAGTGGAAAGAACAGCATCCATGACTACTTGATCTTCCCCACTGGGCCCGACCACAGCTGAGTGGGTGCAGCAACGATACGATGAGGGTCATGAGGGTCCTGTTGGACAGACAACCACTTCAAGGCAGAACTGAAGGGAAATGAGACTGTTGTTGACTGAATTACTCAGGTGGTCCATGGAGTCCAGCCTGGGAGGTCAGGAAAAGAGGCCTAAAGTCATTCAACAGACAGAGAAACAAGGGGATCAGGGACTCCATTAGGTGAAAACAGATAAGGAGGTGAGGTCCATGTCAGCTCTTATAGGACCATGGTGCCAGGCTCTGAGCTAATGACACCTGCCACCCTGGAAAGAGGACCATTTCACCTCTACATAAGTGGTTGATCTCTTCCCCAACAAAGCCTCCAGATATTGGGAGGAAAAAAAAGGAAATTATGATGTCAGACAAACATTGGTTTTTGTTGTAAGCTTTTTTTTTTTTTAATATTTATTTATTTATTTGGCTGCCCCGGGTCTTAGTTGTGGCACACGGTATCTTCGTTGCCACGTGTGGGATCATTTAGCTGCAGCATGCGGGATCTTTTAGCTGCCACATGCAGGATCTAGTTCCCTGACCAGGGATCAAACCCGGGCCCCCTCTATTGGGAGCACAGAGTCTTAACCACTGGACCACCAGGGAAGTCCCTGTAAGCTTTAAAGAAGCATACACTTTATATTTTGGGTTTCCTTTTTCAGCAGTCCCGTCTATTTGCAAAGATTTATATTTCATAACTCTTATTCTTTCTTAGAGTTCTTCTAAAGAACTAGGGAAGACTGACTGACTTTTTAAAAAGTAGAATAGGGCTTCCCTGGTGGCACAGTGGTTGAGAGTCCGCCTGCCAATGCAGGGGACGCGGGTTTGTGTCCCAGTCCGGGAGGATCCCACATGCCACGGAGCGGCTGGGCCCGTGGGCCATGGCCACTGAGCCTGCACGTCCAGAGCCTGTGCTCTGCAACGGGAGAGGCCACGGCGGTGAGAGGCACGCGTACCGCCAAAAAAAAAAGTAGAAAAAAACTCATTCTGTCTTGTGATTATCATATGGGTCCATTGGACCATTTTAGAAATCTAAGCTACATTTTGAGGTCTTAATGATCATATTTTTTCTCTATCATGAAACATTTCAAGATATAAGAAAACAGCAATGATGGGAACACTTCGAGGATACTGCAAGAGTGAAACAAATCATCATTGTGACAGCATCTGCAACATCCTTCAGTTTTCCTAGGAGGTACCCAAAGCATTGCATCATCTTTTAAATACAAATCTTTCAAATACAACTACATAAATGTATGGTGTTGATTTGTATTTGTTTCAGTTTTTCTTGAACACAGTTGAAGATTTAGAATTTTTCATTTTCTTCACTTAATGGCAAAGAGAAGAAAATTGGCAAAAGAACACATCTCTCAACTATCTCATGAATCAAAAGATAAATGCAAAGAGACCCATAGCAAAACTCTCTAATGACCATGGCAAAATTGATCAAACAAATGAAATCTCATACTTTGAGTCTTCAGATGACAGTATTCTCAGTGAATTTACTCAAGCTCAGGGATCATTGTATGGGAGAGCGAGACATGGTCTCATTGAGATATTGTCACCTCGCTGATTACCAGGGTTGATTCTGCTGCTCTGGCTGGCTAGCTGGGTGCAGCCTGCCCTCCTCACACCTCGGTGTCTGTCTCTCCCAAAGCTGAATGCTTGGTAGAGGAAGATGGTGCTCCCTAGTAGAGAAGATCATTATTTCATAAAGGTAATACAAGTAGCTGTGCTGCCCTCCAAATAAGCTTGCAAGAATCAGTGAGTGAAGAATATGTTTCTAAGGATAAAAAGGAATATGGTATTTTCATCCAGTTAGTTATTCAACAGGAAGAACTGTGTCACACAATATTATGCATGAACCTTAATCATCCCATTTTGCTAAAAAGACATGTGACTTTATTCTTTCATCTCGTATAATGTTTATGCACTAAAATGTACTTGATATATTTGCCATAACAGTGCTGAAGACAGGTGTGTGTAACAAGGCAACTGGGAAGAAATAGGTGATATAGAAATAAAAACATTCATTGGATTATTTGGCATTTATAAATTTGAAAATGAAAATGTTTTCCAATTATGGAATAAAGATGATACACATACATATAAGCCTATATATGTGTGTGTGTGAATGTATACACACATCAAACACACACACACAAAGTGAGTATGTGTGTGTGAATGTATACACACATCAAACACACACATACACAAAGTGAGTATGTGTGTGTATCTTCAAATCCAGGAAAATATGGAATAAATATTTGAGTTTGCTATATCTAAATTCTTATTATAATTTCTAATAAATTTATTTTTTACTATTTCCTTATTCTTCTATAAATTATAAAATGATTCAAAAGATAGGTGGGTAGGTAGATAGATTAGATAGATAGATAGATAGATAGATAGATAGATAGATAGATAGATAAAAAGAGTGCCTTGGACCCAGATGGTAAATGGTGATCATTATTTTTCCTGGTGTACTAAGGGTGTGAGGCGTCATGCGATTCCTATAATTTGACAACTCCTTCTAGGTGAAACCTGTAATGAATTAGGTATGTCTGCCCCACCCTCCCAACACCAGCTCTGCGACCCACAGTAACTCCAGCCCCTGCTGCTGTGCCCGCGGTTGAAGCCACAGGGCTGCCCCTTCTGGGATTGTGGGCAATGACTGTGGGTGGAGAGCATGAGGTAGCGTGACAGCATTTCTCTCTGGCAACTTCTGGGGCACGGCTTCCTGGCATTTTTAGAGCCCCCAAATATTTGTGACAACAGGTGGTGCTCACATCTCTAAATTACTAGAGTTCTGGCTACCAAGGTGTCCAAAGTCAGGAAATTGAGTGGAACTTAACAGAGCCGGACCACCCTGAGGGCTGGGATCATTGAGCCCATAGCAGCTCTACTCAGGGACCCACCCACAAGCTCTCCAGAGAGATAAGGAAAGCTGCAACTCAGAAGTACATGTTTCTGAGTCATTTCCTGGGGAGTGGCTCTGAGCCTCTACACTGCCCCAGGCCCAAAATCTGCATGAGCAAACATAATTTTTTCCACTCGGACCATCAAAACCACCACAGTTCCTGGTCCACTGCTAGATCTCTTACTGACCAGCCTCGCTTGGAGGGGAGAGACAGAGCAGTGGGTCTTCCTCCATAGGGACGAAAATCAGGAGACAGACTAGAGACAGTGTTCCTCTCTGCTCCTGATTTGTGGGACCAGAACAGGAGGTGCAGTGGCACTCAGCCCTGCTGTGCCCAACACCCCCTCCTCCCTCACACATGCAGTCTGTGCCTTGGTGCTCTGAACCGGCACAGGGTACGTGCTCAATAAATATTTACTGACTAAATAATCTTCCCATCCTCACATTGTGAGCCTGTTTAACCTGGTTCCTTTCGTGTTTTAAGTTTACCACTTAAAAATTCATACTGCTTTGCTCTAAAAGAGCATTTGCTTTTCTCTCTTCCTCTAAAGAGCACCCAGCAAACCACAAGGAGAGGCCACATTCTGGATAATAACTGGGAAATCATAGACCTTTCTGGCATCAGGGGCTTAACTGAGAAACAGGAAATTCCTGTTCCTCGGGCTGACGGGTTTTTTTGCTTTGGCTCCTGATCAAGGGGTGACTAAGCAACAGAGGGGGATTTTGCCAAGTGCCTGAGAGGCTCACAGTGGAGCAAAGGGAGCTCTATAGGCTGGGCTGGAAATGAGGAAAGGGTGGCTAAAGGAAGCCAATCAGAACCAAAGCAACATTCCCAGTGGGCTCCAGAAATGCCTCATATCTAGGATAAAACACAAAAATGTACCACAGCATTTAACTCCTTTGTATCCATTTGGTGTTTTATGCCTCAGCTGACTTGCTGATCCACAGACCTAAGAAGTGACTTGCTTTCTCTATCAAAAACTACTAACCCGGGCTTCCCTCGTGGCGCAGTGGTTGAGAGTCCGCCTGCCGATGCAGGGGACACGGGTTCGTGCCCCGGTCCGGGAAGATCCCACGTGCCC
>NW_006787556.1:1157173-1198668 GCF_000442215.2 Lipotes vexillifer | reverse complement strand
CACAACAGTGAGAGGCCCGCAACCCGCAAAAAAAAAAAAAAAAAAAAAGAAAAACTACTAACCCTCCCTGGTGGCGCAGTGGTTGAGAGTCCGACTACTGATTTAGGGGACACAGGTTCGTGCCCCGGTCCGGGAAGATCCCACATGCCGCGGAGCGGCTGGGCCTGTGAGGCATGGCCGCTGAGCCTGCGCGTCCAGAGCCTGTGCTCCGCAACGGGAGAGGGCACAATAGTGAGAGGCCCGCGTACCGCAAAACAAAAACAAAAACAAAAAAAACCACTACTAACCCCTAAAGGACAATTTTGCAACATCTGTTAAAAATTTAAATGCTCGTATCAGGGAAACCATTGATTCCGTAATACTTCCAAGAATTTCTCCTCAGTTATACCTGTATGTGTACAGGATTTCTGGAACATTTCTTAGGGAAAAAAATGAAACCATCTAACTGTCTTTCAGTAAAAGTCTACTACTAGACCTTTGATATTATATCTGTATTATAGAATTCTATGTAGTCATTAAGAAGAATAAGGTGGAAATATATGCACTGATATGAAAAGATGTCCAAACTAAATCATTAAGTGGTGAATGATTATATACAGTGTGACTCCATATATGTAAATCAAACAAAATAATTACTGGAAAACTCCTCAAGAAACAGATTACAGAGGGTAGTGGATCTAGAAGGAACGAGAAGCTGTTGCTTTTCACTCTAAAGCCTTCTACATTATTGGAACTTCCAATAATAAGCCTGTATTTCTTTTTCTAATAATAACAATGAGTTTTAAGGGAAAAAATTAAAATGCATATATATAGACATATATACAATGTCTAAGGAAAATATTTTATTATAAAGTGTTAAAGCACTTGATCTGACAGGTCTACAGAAGAGCTGAAATTCACTATCACAGGAGAAAAATCTAAGATATGCACTCACTCTTTCATCTGTTCATTTACATATTGAAGGCCACAACTGCGTTACGTGTTAATTAAAAAAAAATAACTAAGATATGGCATCCATCTTCAAGGAGTTTATAGTCTCAACAGGAAGAGATGTACGTGTAGATAAATAACTGCTTGCAGCAGTCAAGGACATCAGGATACTGTGGAGACACTGGTCAGCTCTACTGGATGGGGAGTGGATGGGAGAGGCCATCAGGAACACCTACAGAAAGAAAGGGCTGCTCTGTTGAGTCCTAGGATGAGCAAGTATTTACAGTAAAGCCGGAGACCTAGTTCTAAAGAGTCCTCACCGATTCCTGCAACCTCTCTGAACTTCAGCTTCTTTATCTCTAAAGGAATCAGCTCCAAGAATACCAACCCATAGAAAATCATTCAAATAGATAGCTAATGAGAACCTGACTGTATAACACAGGGAACTCTACTCAGTGCTCTGTGGTGACCTAAACGGGAAGGAAATCCAAAAAAGAGGAGATATATGTATACGGATAACTGATTCACTTTGCTGTACAGCAGAAATTAACACACTGTAAAGCAACTATACTTCAATAAAAAATAAGTAAATAAATAAATAAAGTGTGGCTTGTGTAGACTAAAAAAACTTTTTAAATAAATTCAGACAAAAAAAGAAAATCATTCATTCACTCAGCAAATACTTACTGAGTATCTCAGTGGTCCAAATAACAGAAACCTTGAAATAATAAAAACCCAGAGGGACCAAAGTCTTAGGGATGTCTCATCTTATAATTCAGGAAGCAACCAAAGTTACCTCCACATTGGATCAGTGGAGGAGAAAGAGGAGAGATTCTCTCCTCTGGAATCTAGAAGTTATTCTCTTCCTGCCAAAGGCTCAGATGTTCTACATAAGCCCAACTGTTGCCAGGTTGCAGGGCAAAAGATGTGCAGAGAAAGGAAAGCCAATTCCGGGAACAGGCCACTTTAGCAGAACACTGCAAAATGCACTCAACAGAGATTCAAGTCTGCAACCGCCAATTAGCTGGTGAAGACAGCGCTTGAAGCCTGAACTTTAAGAAACTGTCAACAAACTCTAAGACTTCATAGTAGGAGCTTTGAATATCAGGAAGGGACCGATGTGGATCATATGACGGAGGCAGCAAGGCAAAGAGCAGGTACATAAAAGTTCAGGGAAATAAGCAAACCCAAGATTACAAAATAGAAGATCAAGACAGCAAAAATTCCTTTAACCACACCTACTTAAGGAGTTTAGTCAGATCCCTAAGGGACACAGAATTTGTTACCATTTCAATAACACCATGTTACTCTATTACTTATATATTTATGATTGAGTTAACACTTTAAAAACAGTATATAGATTTTTCTAAAGTGTGAATTCAGTCATTCTCATCTTCAGTTAAAACAAATAAATAAGTTACTCTGAGGAATAGTTACTTGAGCTGAGTGGACCCTTCTGACAGCGAGTCAAGATCCTGGTTCCTAGAATAGGCAAAACAGGTAAGAAGATGCCTTAACAAGGATGACTCCTTCCAGGGTGGGCCGTACTTTAAGTAAAAAGGGAGTAGATAGTTGTCATTGATTATTTTCCTTGAATCCTGAACATCCAGCTCACAACCAGCCATCTCCTACTGCAACTTCTCAAGGGAGATGTGCAAAATCACTGCTTGTTATTATAAATCATGAACCCCCAAATCCCATGTAGAAATCCCAGACAGCGAATAAGTTTGAACTAAACAATAAAATTCCTTTCAGGCTTCAACTCTTTCCTCACTTTAGGCCTTGCCCTTGATACCTAACTAATCCAATGACAAAAAGAGTAAGACACCAGAGAAAGCACTGAGGAAACACAATTCTTTCCAGAGTGCACCCCTGTTTCAGCTGTCTACTGCCGCATAACAAACCACCCCAAAACTTAGTGCCTCATAGAACAGCTCTCCTCTGCTTCACATGGTGTCAGCGGGGTAGCTTGAGGCTGGAGGATCCACTTCCAAGATAGCGCACTCACACAGCTGGCTATTTGGTGCTGGCTGGTGGTTTCCCTGCACATGGATCTGTCCATGTGGCAGCCTGGGCTTCTTCACAGCATGGTGGCTGGTTTCCTTGAGCGAGCACCCCAAGAGAGAAGCAGATAGACTCCATGTCACCTTTTAACATCAAGTCTCAGAAATCACATAGTGTCACCTCCAAAGTAGTCACCACAAGCCCACCCAGGTTCAAGGGGAGGAAACATAGATCCTACCACCTGAGGGGAGGGGTGTGAGGGTCACATTGTAAGAAGGGCATGTGGGAGGGCAGATAGTGTTATGGCCATTTTTGGAAAATATAATCTCCCAACACAGCTCCCCAACACCCATCCCATCCCTAAACAATTTGTCTCAGCTAATTGAGGTATTCCATCCCTAAACAATTTGTCTCAGCTAATTGAGGTAATTCCATCCCTTTGGCCATCTATTCCTTCAGGGATAGGCAGGCCTAAACCGTGTGAGGTAATGGGATTTAAGGGAAGGCTGTTCAGGGTTTCTGGAAAAGAAAAGCAAGTCTCTCCCCAAGATGTGAACAAGAAAATACATGCCCTGGATGTGTCACCTATGATTATAATGGTAAAGTGGATCATGGGATAAAAAGATGAAAGAACCTCACCCCTAATGACATCACTGAGCTGCTGAATCAATCAACCCTGCTCTTCTGCTCTGGGGGACTCCTGTTGTAAAGACAATAAATAATAATTTTATGGTTCCTTAAACTGTCTTAAGTCAATTCCCTATTATCTTCACCCAAAAGCACCCTAACTCATATATTTTCTCTCTAAAGCCTGGGAACAGCGCTGAACTAACCTGCCCACTCCTAGGCCTTCCAAGAGCTGGGGGGTGGGGATATGGGGACCAGGGAGAGGTGAATCAGAAGGAAGTCTTATTGCACAAAAATGTCAAAACGTTGAAAAAGACTGCAACGCAGACCACAAGAAACTTTAAATTCTTCCTTTGTCACATAAAAGTCCTCATGCCTACTACTAACCCATCACACACTTGTCCTAGACCCAGAGTATGGGTAGTAGTAGTTTGAATGACATTTAGGATGAGCGGGTGGTGCCCCACAAAAAAAGGCATTATACTACACCTGGTCCTCAAGGAGCTGACAGTCTAACAGGAAAAAAAGTGGTACATACTTAAATAGTTATAATTCAAGATAGGCTGTAATACATGCCACAAAAAAAGTGCAGATAAAAGGCTGTGGTAGATCAGTGAAGAGACAGATCCTTTTTAGTTGGAAGAGATAAGTAAAAAGCGTCCTGGAGAAGGTTCTTTATGAGTTGGGTCTTTGTACAGGTAGAATTTGGACATGAGAAGATGAAGGAAAAATTCCAGATGAAAGGAAGGAAACACAAGAAAAAAAATCAGTAAGTGGGAAATTCTGGGGCTCCTAAAGACAGGAAGATATTCAAACTGTGACCTAGCACTGACCAATCAGAACAGTGGCCAGGCTACGAGGCTGGAGCAAGTCCTAGAGACCCTCACCACTCGGTGCATTAATCTGTAAGTTACTTGATTATGGGAATCACATGACCCAGGAGAGGGACTGAGGTGGCTGGGACTTCAGGTGAATGGCACTCAGGGATTCAGGCAAGAAGAGAGGACAGGGCTACCCTGGTGGGCAAGTGGTTAGGAATCCGCCTGCCAATGCAGGGGACACAGGTTCAAGCCCTGGTCTGGGAAGATGCCACATGCCGCGGAGCACCTGAGCCTGTGTGCCACAACTACTGAAGCCCGTGAGCCTAGAGCCCATGCTCTGCAACAAGAGAAGCCACCGCAATGAGAAGCCCGTGCACTGCAAGGAAGAGTAGCCCCCATTCGCTGCAACTAGAGAAAGCCCGCACACAGCAACGAAGACCCAATGCAGCCATTCATTAATTAATTAACTTTAAAAAATTAGAGAGGACACTTAGCAACTGGTAGAGAACTTCAATATTGTAACAACTAGTGTGGGCGAACCAGTGAGAACCAGCAGGAGGATCAACCCTGCCTACAGGCAATAGTGAAAAGTTCCCACTTGACCAGAGTTCACAGTAAATGAAAGAAAATAATGAAAAAACAGAAGCTGGGGTTCGAATTTCATCTTGAATTCCAAGATGAAAAATTTGGACAAAAAATGAGCAATATAGATCCACTGAGAACACTTTGATGACACATTCAGATCACAATGGATTAGACATGGATCTGATATGGTGTGGCCTCCTCAGAGTAGAAATGTAACATACATGCAACTATTTGCTGTGGGTCATTGTGAAAGAGAAAATTTCTCAACTCTGCCTAACAACAGTTGGAGACTAAAAACAACTATGTGGCGGACTTTAATGGTTTCCAGCCACCAGCATGAAAGATGTCTAGAAGAATATGAAGGAAAATGTAGATGTGTGCAGACAATGGAGGAAAGCAGTTAACTTCCACCAGCTTGCCCAGGAACTCCATGTCTGTCCTGAAGATGCCATCACAATAGGACAAATGAGGGAATTAGTGAGGGCCAGCAATTAGGGCAGAGGCAACAGGAAGTGAAAAGACAAGGGCTTGAAGGGATAGCAGTAGTGACACCAAGATCTGCAAAGTAGAGCCTAACAAAACACACTTTCATTTAATCCACACAGCAATACTGCAAGTAGTAATTAACATTTGTATAACACACCACCATTTGAAGAGGCCTTTTATATTTATTTTCTCCTTAATTGCTATCACCATTGTACACAAGGAAAACTGAAGCTCAGAAGTGAAAAACAGTTTATCTAGGGAGAGGGCTGGAACTCAAACTCAGGCCTTTAGATTTCTTGTCCAGCATTTCCATTTCACCACAGTGGCCTCAGAGACTGAGGGGTCATTCCTTAATATTGCAAATGTGGCCTCAGTGCTGTGGGCAAGCACTGCAGATTATGGGAGAAATCAAAGGATCTCCCCTTACAGTTCTTATCTTCAAGAGGTAAATCTTCCAGCCAAGGACTTAAATGGGAAGAGCCTCACCCAAGAGACTGAGTGTACACCTTCTGATGCAGATGACTCCGTTTCTAGAAGGAGCCCATTCCTGTTTTATTGATCAAATTAGATTTGGGGATCCTCAAAGGCAGGAACCATGACTTTTTTATCTTTGTACCCTCAGACCCTAGCACAGGATCTGGTACTCAATAAATACTTGTTGAATAACTTAATTTATATAAAATTTAAGACTCTTAACAGAATAGCTTGCAATCCTTCCCCCAAAAAAGATAAACAAAACAAAGAGTCAACAATTCTTGGAACAATTATTTAACATTGTCCTGAATGTTAAATCACACAGAATTAAACCAAATACAGCCCCTACTCTGAAATCATACTATTCGTTCAATCCCATGAACGTTCACTGGGTCCTACTATGTGCAAATGGCTATGAATGACACAAAAATGAACATGACGGATTCACAATTTCAAGGAACTCACATGTTATCAGAAAAGATACATCTATTAACATAAATCCCTGTAATACACAGCAGAATATTAAAATCCCTCCCCACAAGAAATAATTTACAAAATATTATGGAAGGAAGGGTAAATGTGGGTGGTGGAGATCAGAAAAGCTTCATGAAGGAGGAGCTTCATTGAAGGAGCCATAGAATTTCATCAGAGGGAACTGAAATTAAGGATGTTTCAAAGGCAGAGAAAGCTTGGGTAACCGCAAAGAGGTAAGAAAGTATAGAGGATCTTTGAGTGATAAACAGTGGTTCCATTTTTTAAAGCATGGAGCATAGAAAGGAAAGTGGCAGATGACACGCTGAGACCCCCCGCCACAACCTGTCAGTGTCCTACACCTGTTTCACTTCAGACAGCATAACCTGCTTCACACTCTTGCTCTCCATTCCAGCTCCTCTCATCATCCGGGCTGAGCTCAGCACTGACGAGGATCACCCACCCAATGCCCCACCCTCATAGCTCTTGACCTCCCTCCTTCATGCCCACGCCACATACACTGCAGTCAGTTTGAGGCCCTTAGCCTTGCTTGGATTTTGCCATCATAAGAGTTCTATCTACAAATTACTAAACTCACTGGAAGTTTGTATTATACGAATAACTTCTTAAATCCCCAGCTCTCTCCATCCCTCTTTTCCATTTAACTTGTTCTGTGATTTTATGGAGAAATTTTTTTGTGCCCACCCACCTTCCATGTCCTCACTCCTTCCTTTTTCTTCCTGTACTCAATGCCCAATCAAGTGGATTACTTTCTCACCCACACCCTCAACTCCTTCACTGCTTTATCCTTTTGTTATATCCATTCTGTAAAACCCTAAACCTATTTCACAAGCCTCTCTCTTGGATCCAGTGACTAGATTTCTAAACACACCAGAAGAAAGCCATACAGCCTCACAATCATACAACCATGTGTATTAGAGTCACTGCAAAATTATAGCTTCCTAAGCTTTTGCACCACTCAGCCATCTGAGTCAGCTCCTGTTTCCATTTCCCTCTGGGACCATGGAGAACCTCTTCAAGTCTCCTACTCAAATCCTGTGGGCTCTGTCAAGCATGTCCTTACCTCCCTCTTCATATGCCAACAAGGGTATCAGGAAGGATACTCCTCTGCAGCCCTCCCAAAGCTATGGTCCCTCTATAGTCTCACTCCTCATTTTCCCCTTTTCCACTCTGTGGAGTAATTCAGCCACCATAGCTCCTCTGAGACCGATCGTTTGTATTGTCTCAACTTTGTACATGTGCCTTCCCGTTCTGGTGACTCCTCCATACTCTGTGAACCCACTCAAGGGAACACTGCAGTAAGCAGGGTACTGGCTCTGCCCTCAAGTAGATTGCTGTCTAGTGAGGAAAATAAGTAAACAGAAAATGACAGTAGAGTATAGTAAGAATTACAGTACAAGGAGCTATGCGGGAACATATAGTGGATACCGGACATGCTGAATTCCTCCAGCTTTGAATTGTGACAACACACGCGAAGTTCTGTCTACCAGAGAACCTCATTAGAGACTTGGTGCCCAAGGCTTTTACTGGAGGCTGGTCGCATACGCACACTCTCTCCAGCATGTACCAGAAAACTCCAGACTCCCAGAAGGAAATCAGGTGCTTGGCATAAACTACATTGTTTGTACCAACAGTTTAGGCACAATGAGCCACTCTTAGGTGCAGTGAGGCACAGTGAGGGAACAGATGGGAACCCTCTTGAAATCCAAGTTCCCAGATGCCAGCCAAAGTCCAGCCTTGCAAGCAGGCCTTTCCAAGGACAGCAGCCTCGGGCAGCTATGTTAACTCTTTTTTTGCATAGATACCTAGCACTCTCTTAGGAGATGAGGAATGCTTAGGGAAGATGATTTCTAAGTTATATGAAGGATGACAATATGGACTTAACTGTGTCTGTCCCAACAACAACAACAACAAATTTGCATATGTTAAAGCCCTAATGTGACTGTATCTGGATATAGGGTCTTTAAGAGATAATTACAGTTAAATGATTAAATGCTTAAATGTCATAAGAGTGGAGCCCTAATTCAGTAGGAATGTGGCCTTATAACAAAAGGAAGAGAGAGAACCCTCCCTCTCTCCACCATGTGAAGACCCAGCGAGAAAGCAACCATCTGCGAACCAGGAAAAGAGCCCTCATCAGGACCTGAGTCGACTAGTACCTTGATCTTGGACTTCCAGCCTCCAGAACTGTGAGAAAACAAATTTCTGTTTAAACCAGTCAGTCTGTGGGAGTTTGTTATGAGAGTCCAAGACGACTAAGATGAGAAAAAGACTACTGCAGGCAGACCAGACAGATGTGCAAAGGCCCTGAGGTGAGACAGAGATTTGAAGAGCTATAAGTAAATGTGACTGTTCGCGGTCCTATTCTCTCCTAAAGTGATTTCATCCCTCTTCCAAACCCCCCACATCTAAGCAGAGGCCAAGTTTGATTGCTTTTGCTTTCTTGGTACTTGGAAATTCCCTGCCCCACCTCCATGGCCATCTCACCTTGGTTATTGCAACAATATCCTAATATGTTCCTTGCCTCTAGTCTCTCTCCTCTCTGGTACATTTTCTATGCTTCCCAAAAGGTGAAGTGGATCAAATCTCCTGATTTAAAATCTTCAGTGGTTCTTGACAGATAACCCTCAGGATACAATCCAAATTTCCAAGCGTAGCCCTTAGTGCTCTGACCCTTACCTCTCCAGGCTCAGTCCCACAGCTCCTGGCTCACATTTACCATCACCCCATACCGAAAGCCCAGGACTACCAAACCACCTGCAAGTACTGAGAATACACATATGCTTCACCCCTGCTTACTTTTGCACAAGTCATTACGGAAGGGTTCCTCTGAAGACACCACTCTACATTCTAAGTATTTTACATGATTACATCTTCAACCTCACAACAACCATATGAAGTGAGTACTACTACTCTCCACTTTATAGTTGAGGAAACCAAGGCACAGAGCAGATAAATGACTTGCTGGAGCTCATACAGATAATATGTTGCAGCACTGTGCTATACTGACTTCACCTTGCTTCACCACTGTGCCCATCCACCTGATGAATTCTTTTATTTACTTTTTTTTTTTTTACACACCTGGTGGATTCTTATTCATCCTTCACTACCCAACTCAAGCATCACTCTCTCCACAACACTTTCTCTGCTCCTCCAGAGTTAACCACTCACTTCATTCCCAGCAGTATCACTGTGCCTTGGTCACACCCCTGTTATTATGGTTGGCTACTGTATCCATGTAAGATCCTGCCCAGCCCTGCACAGAGCTCAGGTTGCACATAAGAATTACCCTGCACCGTGGAAGTCCCCACATTTATTTCCTGAATAAATTGACTCACCTGTACCTCATTTTTGTCTCTTGGTATCAATTTCCCAGTCCTCACTCATCCTCAGCTCCTTGCCCACTTTAGCCCTTCACTTTGACACACCATTTACCTACTTTGCCAATTCTACTTTGCGTGCCATCTTCCCGAACTCTCCCCTCCTTTAACTGAAAACCCCTTTCATCATGACCCTGGTGAGTTGTCAACACAGACAGCCCTCACTGGGCAGGGCTGATCCCCCAACGTGGTTCTGGAGAATTCATACTTATTTGATTCAGCTCTTTTCTTTGGTTTCACTCAAGCTACCTCATAGGGCAGGGAAGTTATTGAAAGAATAGAGGCCTTACATGAAATCAGGAAAACTAAACAACCAGGTGCAGGAAGAACAAGAACACTATTCTGCACATTTTTTCCAAACTTCATAGCTCCTCCTTATTTACGGTGTCTGCTTCTTCATAATTTTTATTTGCCATATGCCCTCATGATTCTGTCCATGCAAATGTTCAGCTTCACTTTTCTAAGTGCCTAATTTGCTATGTGTTGCTAATTTCAGTTTCCCAAAAAGCTGAAGGGTCCCAGCTCATCTTTTCACATCAGGTCGTGAAACATCCACTACTATCCATTCTATGGACTAGCAGTCCTTGAGTCCAGCACTAAGCTCAATCCAATCAGCTGTGACAGTGGGCACAGGGTCAAATCATGCAAAAATTCACTAATGGGGCTGGATTTTCAGCAGAGGCAATAAATGGGGTGTTTTTCCTTAAAGAGGAATGTTGTGTGGGAGGTCCCATGATTCAGGTATGGAGTAATTTAGACCAATGATTCTTTACTATTTTTGATCATAGATTTTTCTGAGAAACAGATGAAAGCTCTGAAGAAGAAGTTCTCTTATGCAGAAAATTTCACATATACCTTTAGGGTATTTGTGGATCCCAGCAGCCATCCATGGAACACCCCCCGAAACACCATAGGTCTAAAGTCTATCCATAGACCACCCCAAAGGCAGGCATTAATATCACATTTATGTTTGTATCTCCTGTGCCTAGCAGTGGGCCTGGCACATAGTAGTTTTCCAAAAATATTTTTTGAATGAATAAATTGAAGGAGTCATTCATTAATTAAGGATAAAGAGGATTTTCAAAGCCAGATAGAAGCTAAGAAGTTTGGGTTTGATATAAGAGGCATTAAAGAGCCATCTTGTTTGGTTCTTTTGTTGTGTTTTGTTTTTAAGCAGGCACTTGATCAGAGCTGTACATTAGAAAAATGTGTCTTTAACAGTCAATGGAACAGATTGGAGGGCAAGAGACCAGTTAGGAAACTGGAGGAAAGAGGGAATGCAAACCTAAACTAGAACACTGGAGGTGAGAATAGAAAATATGAGGGGCAGATCCAAGAGAAAGTGTAAAAATAAAACTGGTGGGGCTTCCCTGGTGGTGCAGTGGTTGAGAGTCCACCTGCCGATGCAGGGGACACGGGTTCGCGCCCTGGTCCAGGAAGATCCCACATGCCACGGAGCAGCTAGGCCCCTGAGCCATGGCCGCTGAGCCTGTGCGTCCGGAGCCTCTGCTCCACAACGGGAGAGGCCACAACAGTGAGAGGGCCGCGTACCACAAAACAAACAAACAAACAAAAAAAAACTGATGGTACTGGGCACTCAATAAGATTTGGGGGTAAGAAAGGGATTTAGAGTCAAAACCTGGCTCCAAATTTCTCAAGTCGGGAGAATAGAAGAATGGCAATACCATTAGCAGAGGTAAGGAAGATAGAAGAGAAACAGATTTAGGGAAAACAAGTATCTCTTGAATTGAGTTTGAGGCTCAGGTGAGACTTTCAAGTGGATTCAAGAACAACTGAATATGTGGGTCTGGCGTAGGTGAGAAGAGATGAAGGTCTGCTCAGAAGTGACCAGCTGAGGCTGCAGGATCAGAGGGGATGCCAGGAAGCAGTTTACACAATGCCCTGCAGCCCATTATCTTTCCTTTGCATCTATTCCCGTTTTTTGAAGCCTTCTCAAAGACATCTTTTTTTTTTTGCGGTACGCGGGCCTCTCACTGTTGTGGCCTCTCCCGCTGCGGAACAGAGGCTCTGGACGCACAGGCTCAGCGGCCATGGCTCACGGGCCCAGCCGCTCCGTGGCATGTGGGATCTTCCCGGACCGGGGCACGAACCCGGGTCCCCTGCATTGGCAGGCGGACTCTCAACCACTGCGCCACCAGGGAAGCCCAAAGCCATCATTTTATCTGATAGTCATACAATCTTGTGAAATAGGAAAGGAAAGGGCACCTACTTTTACAGGTAAGGAAATGGAGGCTCAGAGGACTGAGGGGTTTTGCCAAACGTATTTGCAATGAAGTAATTACATATGCAGGATTAGAACCCAGAGCTTCTGATTCTTCATACAACTCCCAACTCCGCTGCCAACTGCACACAGATAAATGCCCTACTTTCAGGGTTCAGTAGTTTGCAGTAGTACTGTACCGTTGCAGTTCTTTGGGGTCTAGGGTATTGCTTTGTTTTGTTTGTTTTTTTAACTGTTTTCGGTTTAGAGAGAAGTCTGAGACAACGGCCCTCCAGCTGGCACAAATCACTAACATTTAGTTTGTTAACGTCTCCAGTGTGAAAGAGACAGCCCTGGTTTCTAGGGAATTTATAGCCCACACTCCACGTTGCACGTTTTTCAAAGGGACCTTTCTGCCTGTCTAACATGAATGACCAGAATGAGCTCGTGAGCTTGTACAGGGAAAAGACCCACGGACTTGGACAGACTTCCAGAAGACCGCTATGCAAAACTTTCAATTCGGAAAAGTCCAAAATCTTCAAGGTTCACGGGACAGGGGAGAGAGATTCTTTAGAGCTCAGCGAGGACAATGGGTTTTGTGAGAGTTTTAAGGTGAAGCCGTGTGCTTTGCAAAGAAGGGCGACGGCGACCATCCGGGATCCGCGCGGCGGCAGGCAGAGCGGAGGAGGGGGCGCGTGAGTCAGGCGGCAGCCGCGCGGGGCGGAGCCGGGTGGGGCCGGACCTGGGAGGCAGCAGACCCGGCCCGCCGCCCAGTGCGCGCCTCGCAGCTCCTCGCTCGCAGCCCCGTGCTTCACTCCTCTCCGAAAATGGTAAGCCGCGCTTTTTATTTGTCTTCCTCTTGCATGAAAAGAAAAAAGCAACAGCATACTTTTCACCAGGCTTGGTCTTTGATTTTTATGTGGACGCGTTAGGAAACAGAGCAGGACGAATTAATCTATGGCAGGGAATTGGGAAAGCGCGGATGGAAGGAAGAAGCCCTGAATTATACCTGTAATAACAGCCTAGGGGTAGCAACGGTAGGTTCTTTTGTTTTCCAGGCGAAGGTCTAGGGCTGGGATAGAGGAAATGCACTGCGAGCCGCGCCCCGCCCGGAGCCCCGCACGAGGTGAAGCCGCCCCGACCCCTCGCTCAGCCGGGACGGGGGCGGGGGTGTCCGGCCGGTGCGGGACGCCCCTCGCCGCCGGTGTCCGCGGAGCCCGGGGTACGACCTAAAGACAGGGGATGGAATTCTGTGCGGCGACGCTAGTTATGTACAGTTCTAGAGACCAGAAAGGGAACGTTTCAGACCTAATGGTCTGACCCCTAGGGGAAATCTCAGTAAACGACCGGAAAACGGCCAAGACGCAGAGACTGAAACTGAAGCGGGTCCCAGCTAGCCGAGCGGCGGCCAGGAATGTGGGAGGAGCCCGGCGACCGGAAGCCCCCTCCTCCCTTCTTTTTCCCCTTAGCCTACCGTCTTGTTAGGCGCTCACCCCGTCTCCTGTTTTTTCCTGCCATCCCCATTTTGAACTCTTTCTATCTTTTCCATTAATACACCTCCAAAATCTGCCTCTTCCTTGGCCTCTCCGTGAAGGGAGGTCTGCAAACTTCCGCCCAAGGGCCAAATCGGGGTTCTGTTCGCCCACTAGCTACGAACGGATTTTACATATTTAAATAGTTGAAAGAAAGTCGAAGAATAATACTTTGTAACACGTGAAAATTATATGAAAGTCAAACTTCAGTGTTCATAAAGTTTTATTGGCGCACGACCACGCCCATTCATGAGTTTTCTGTGTGGTTGCTGCCCTGCTACAAAAGCAGAGTGACAGAGACCATATGAGCCGCACTGGCCTAAAACTTATACCATCTGGCCCTTTACAAAACACGTTTGCCAACCCCTGCTTTAGTCTGCCAGTCTGCACCCCCGACTGCTCTTTCTCCTTTCCGTGCAAAAGCGAGGAATCAATGTCACGTGGAACCTAGAAAAGGCAGACCCAGCACCACCAAGTGGTGAAGACCTGGAATGACCGCCCCGGCGGAAGGTGGATGCCACCAGGGCTCCTTGGGAGGAAAGGGAGCATGTTAGTTAAGAATGAGAGCTGCAATACTTGAGTTTTTTCAGGCGTTACTTTTTTTTTTTTTAACTTTCTCAAATGTTGAGTGTTTAGCATGCATTTTTTAAAATTTACTTTCGTCTGCGTTGGGCCTTAGTTGCTGTGTGTGGGCTTTCTTAAGTTGTGGTGAGCGGGGGCTACTCTTTGTTGCAGTGCAAGGGCTTCTCATTGCGGTGGCTTCTCGTTGCGGAGCACAGGCTCTAGGTGCACGGGCTTCAGTAGTTGCGCCATGCAGGCTCAGTAGTTGTGGCTCACGGGCTCTAGAGCGCAGGCTCAGTAGTTGTGGCACACGGGCTTAGTTGCTCCGTGGCATGTGGGATCTTCCCGGACCAGGGCTCGAACCTGTGTCCCCTGCGTTGGCAGGCAGATTCTTCACCACTGCACCACCAGGGAAGTCCCTAGCATGCATTTTTTAAATTCTCTTACAGCACCCATTTATCACGCTGTTTTCTCCTCCCTATCATTGTTCCCAACAAATACAACTCTGAGGATGCAGTGATGGGGAGCACTGGCCTCCATCCAAGCAGGAGATCTCCTCCTTCAGCCACTGCTCCAACTTGAGCAAAGCTTTCCTGTCTCTGGGCCTCTCTGCCCCTCCAGCACTACAAATTTTGCAATTCCATTTAAGTAATTTGATAATTGTGTTTCTTTTCCTCTGGAAATTACCTCTGGGAAGAAATGCAGGGGTTTTAATTTTCTCCATGTGGCTGATAGCAACAGCTTTAAAGGGGAAAAAAAAATCTGTCAAGATTGACATTAAGGAGAGAAAAAGGAAAAGCAGAAAGCCACTTTGAAACTGGAAAATCAAAAGCAATCTGGGGCTTCCCTGGTGGCGCAGTGGTTGAGAGTCCACTTGCCGATGCAGGGGACACTGGTACGCGCCCCGGTCCAGGAAGATCCCACATGCCGCGGAGCGGCTAGGCCCGTGAGCCATGGCCGCTGAGCCTGCGCGTCCGGAGCCTGTGCTTCGCAACGGGAGAGGCCACAGCAGTGGGAGGCCCGTGTACTGCAAAAAAAAAAAAAAGCAATCTGAATTCCGCAAAGAGGCAGAGGACACATCTGTAGGTCTAGAAAAAGATCACAAAGCCCTTGCTCCTCAACCTGGAACCTTCTACCCTGTCTGGTGTGCCCTTCCAGTCAGCCTTGTTCCTGTAATCTGACACATTAGTAAGACTGTGAGATTGTAGTCCTGGTAAGAAAAGCTGTTGTGCAGACACATCTGTTTGTAGGCTGTGGTATTTTGTTTCTCACCAAAACTCTGAAGCTACCAACACTTTTCTAAAGAAAAAGTTCTGACAATGTGACTATTGAGGAAGAGTCCATCTCCGGAAGGGGCTTTATAGATGCTTCAGGATGCAGTGAGCACCAGGCACCTGGCTAGGTAGTTAAAGCACCTGGAGAGACTGAAGGAGGGAAGGAGACTGGCAGCTGTGCAGCTAAGAGCTCAGATCAATAACAGGGCTCACATCAATCCTTAACATATTAATTATGGGGCCTGAAAGTTTCCAGCTCTGGGCTCCAGGAAGTCCATCCCAAGAACAAATTAACGGGCTAAGTGCCACATTGCGAATGTCACCATCCAATGTAGACATTGTTAATGTCCAGAGAGAAAACTTTGGAAGGAAGGGTGTGGCCCTGCAAGTTTTCCAGAATGTCTGCAGTTCCCCCTTCTTATCCACCAGGGGGAGCCCATGAGTTCCTCACGTCTGGGGCCCAGGTGCTGGCTGGAATGAGGCGCAGACTCAGCATGACAGAATTCCCTTGAAGACTTCTGTTGTAAGGAAAGCAGAGCCCAGAACAGGATATGAACCTTGTGCTCCTTCTAGTGCAACCACAGCTGTGGTTCAGCTCCGTAGATGCGATGGGAGTTGTGTGAGCGGCAACCTAAGAGCCCCCATATCAACCTTCCTGGTGTGCAGTGACCAGAGAAGTTCCACCAGTCTTTTCTGTGGGAATTAGTGGCATCTGGGAATAGAAGGAGCAAAGGCCAAGGGCTGCAGAAAGCAACCTGGAGGCTGAGATTGTAGAAGTAACTCTGCCATGTCAGTTCCCTTCTCATGCCTGTTTCCTCACATGTAAAATTAAGGGGTTCTAACTCTCAAATACGAAAGCTGCTTTCCAACATCCAAAAAGTTCTCAGATCTCCTACCCCATGCACAATAATAACGATGCTTTTAGTTTTCTTCTAGAAAATGTATGAGTCCTGGGAATTCAGTATTCCTTTAAAAAGAAATGCCATTTCATTTATCACAGTAGCCTCCATATACTCTTGGAAAATAGGGAACTTTTTAATCTATAGACAATGCTTGGTATGTATATGGATTTGTGGATATATAGTTATACATATATTTATCCGCACATTCTAAAAATATCAGTAAACCCTGTCACCTCATGCTCGTCTAGGCTGTCTACTGCTTTCAAACATACCAGCATGCTCCATATTTACCCTCACTAATTTTCACCTGGAATAAACATGTGAGGAGATGTGGGGAGGAAGTTCACCAAATGTGACTTTCTGTGGTTGTCTTGGGCCCCTTAGCCCCCTAAACAACGACCGAGTCTTTCAGGAAATTGCTTGACCCAAAATGAAGAGACGAGATCCTCTGGAGTTTTCCCTAGCACCCAGCTTTTGATATCTTGCCCTTGTCTGAACCCTGAATTTTTTTTTTTCCAAAGGCAAAAATATCCAGCCCTACAGAGACTGAACGGTGCATCGAGTCTCTGATTGCTGTTTTCCAAAGGCATGCTGGAAGGGACGGTAACAACTGCAAACTCTCCAAGGCCGAGTTCCTTATCTTCATGAATACAGAGCTGGGTGCCTTCACAATGGTATTGGTCCCTGCCCCCACCCCCAGGCCACCCACAGCATGAAACCAGACCCTGGGAGAATGGCTAGGAGTGAAGGACAGCAGCTGAGCCCCTAGGGCTGAGTAAGCTCTGAATGACTATTAAAGGACCTTCTGTTCTCCTCTTCTTTGAATAAAGTATGTTCTAAAGATCAAAGTTATCAAACTACACTGACAAAGGGAACAGTGATTTTTTTTTCCGGTTACGGAGAGGGGCTTACAAAATAGTAAATGGAGTAATAGAAGAGTTTTCAAATTTTATCCCTCCACCCCAAAGCCTCTAGGGCAGCCGTAGAACTTTCTGTAATGATGGAATTAATGTTCTATATATGCGCTACCTGATATGGTAGCCACTAGCAACTAAGGGACTGACTTTCTAAATTAATTAAGTAGCCATATGTAACCAGTGGATGTAAGTGTGTGCATGTGCTGGGGGCTTGGATGAGTGGAGGATGGGGCTAATTAGGCAGGGCCCGCATCCTCTTTCCACCTCCAATCACTCTGGTTTTATGTAGTTTGTATATTGGAGTTGCATGCAACACTTAGAAAAAGTTTTCCACTGTTTTTACAAAATTGAGTAACCCCTGATGGACACAGAAAGAACCCTGGACTAGGAGCTAGAAAAGCTGGGTTCGTGTCCTAGGGTCTTCCGCTTAGGCCACTCACTTCACCTGTTTGAGTCTGTTTCTGTCTCTGAAAAGTGTGAATATTAATAACCCCTACCCGGTACCTCACACTCTTGGAAGAATAAAATGTGGAAACATTTTTGAAAGCATCTTAGAAAGTACAATATAAAGGTATTAATATCATTATTATTGTTATTATTATCTTTGCAGAACCAGAAGGACCCTGGCGTCCTTGACCGCATGATGAAGAAGCTGGATCTCGACTCTGATGGACAGCTAGATTTCCAAGAATTTCTTAATCTTATTGGCGGCCTGGCCCTAGCTTGCCATGACTCCTTTATTAAGTCTACCTGTTCCCAGAAGTAAATCGGAGGAGCCTTTGGGCCTGGCCTCCAGCCCCACTCCTTTCCTTCAGCCTCCCAATTATCATCTATCCCTCACAGCCCACACATACCCTGAGCCCAGTGTACCCACCACCCCATGCAGGCCACTCCTGCTGGTAATAATAAAACAATATTGTTTTTTAAAGCACACACTGGAGAGTCAGTAAATTTGTGCAAGGGAGGGAGATGACTGGGAGGAATATGAATTAGATTGATGGAAACAGTTACCAGAAGTTGCAAAGTAAATAGTAAAAATGCATCTTAGGTGTATACATAATCATGACTAATGATACCAACATAATCATCTAAATTAGTCAGACTGATGGAGAGACGTCACTTATTGTTCACTCATTAAACGTCTATACACCCCTACTATAGGCACCGTCATAGGCTTTGAAGATACAGTCAGCAAGACAGACAAGGTCCTGCCTTCACTGAGGTTACCTTCTAGTGGGGGGGGCGGAACATGAATAAACAAACAAAGAACTATGAGTGCAAAAAGATAGTTGTCTTTCTGAAAGCCAAATTGAGTTCTTTTCAAAAACTTGATTAGAGAAACTTACTGAAGATAACTGTGGTTGATGTAGGTGTAGCTGAAACAACTGTAAACAAATGGGGAAAGCCTCATAAAAATCTAGAAGCATCTTTCACTCAGATTGCCTCACAAGTATCTTTAAATTCCTCCACTTAAAGGAACTGGGACTTCATCCTGGTGGTCCAGGGGCTAAGACTCCACGTTCCCAGTGCAGGGGGCCCAGGTTTGATCCCTGGTCAGGGAACTAGATCCCACATGCTGCAACTAGGAGTTCACATGCCACAGCTAAAGATCCTGCATGTCGCAACTTAAAAAAAAAAAAAAAAAAGATCCCACATGCTGCAATGAAGATCCCTCGTGCAGCAACTAAGACCCAGTGCAGCCAAATAAATACATAAATAATAAATTGTTTTTTTAAAAAAAGGAACTGAAAATCATAAGTGTGATTTATGTAAGAAAGGCAGTATAGCAAAATATTGGTAAATGTACACGTTTCAAGTTTAAATATTGAGAATATTTTTATGAATACCCATTTTAACTGATTTTTTTTAAGTTAACCAGTCAGCTACTGGTCCCTACCCTTCAGAAAAGACAGTCTCTACCATTTCCCAATAAACTCTTATTCTTCTCTCTGCCCCAGCTTGATCTCTTCCACTTCTTTCTCCACCCTGTGACCAAAGAGTTTTTAAAGGCGAACTTGATGTCACTCCCTTGGTTAAAACCAAGCATTGATTCCTCTTAATAAGCAAGATGAAATCCACAGTTATCTTTGGGCACCCAAGGGCCTTCATGGTGGGTCCCTAACCCCTTCTCCAGCCTCATTTCCACTTCTCTCTAGACTTGCCAAACACTCCTGAGCTGATAACTAAGTGCTGTGCCTCTGTCCCTTCATAATCTCTTGCTGCCCTGAAAGCCCTTCGCCCCTTTCCCACCTTTTCCTACTCTATAGAGCAGCACAAGTGTCATCTCCCCTTATACTGTGCTTCCACAGCACTCTGTTCTTACCTCTGCACTTATCACTCTGTATTGCAACAGTGATGTCTTCCCAGACTTGATTTTGAACTCAGGAAAAGGGATCTAGTTAAATGCATCACTGTATCACTAGTACCTAGCGTGGTGCCCGGCATATAGTGGGTCTGAAAAAGTAGATAGTGCTATAAAATCAGACTTGGGACACTACGCATATCAGTCAGGGTTCCCACAGGAAACACATGCACATTCACCAGGGTCATTGAAGAAAGTTTATTGAAGAGACTGTTACAAAGTTGTGCTCAGGGATAAGAGAAACACAAGGGATGTCAAAGCACCAGGGACTAGCAAAATTAGGAAGCTGTTACCACCACTAGGCCTGACTGGGCAAATCAAGGAGTAGTTACTGGAAGCTAGCAAGAACCATAGGCAAGGGAGAGGGGTCCCCACAGATGCTGTGGCCTTGTTCATAGAAATACGGCCACTGTCAGACCACAGGCGGCAGGAGGGAGCCAGGGGAATAAATACCGATTTCTCTCTCTTCCCATCTTCATGATCTCCTGCCAGCGCCTCCCATGGGACAAGCCAACTGGAAAGCTGAGAAGGGCAGAGAAGCATAGAAAGTGGATATGGAGGGGCAAAGAGAATATCCATCACATCGTAGAAAGGTGAGATCATTATTTCCCTACCATAGAGTTACTCCTGTCAGAGAGAGAAGCAGAGGATAAAGTGCCAACGCTAATGCAAATAAATATTTTTTAGTATATATCCTTAATTTATTAAATGGTTTTTTTGTGGTTAAATTTACATAACATGAAATTTAACATTTTAACCATTTTTAAGTATACAATTCAGAAGCATTAAGTACATTCACACTGTGGTGCGACCATCACCACTATTCATCTCCAGAACTTTTTCTTCCATGACGGAAATTTTGTACTCCCCACTCCCCTCTACTCCCATCGCTGGCTACAAACATTCTACTTTCTGTCTCTGTGAATTTCACTGCTGCAGGTACCTCATACAAGTGGAATCATACAATATTTGTTTTTTTGTAACTGGCTAATTTCACTTAGCATAACATCCTCAAGGTTCATCCATGTAGCGGCACATGTCAGAATTTCCTTCCTTTTTAAGGCTGAATAATATTCCATTGTATGTATATATTACACTTTGTTTATTGATTCACCCACCAATGGACACTTGGATTGCTTCCACCTTTTGGTTATTGAGAATAATGCCACTATAAACATGGGTGTACAAATATCCACTAGAGTCCCTGCATTCAATTCTTCTGGATTATACACCCAGAAGTGGAATTGCTGTATCATATGGAAATTCTGTGTTTAATTTTTTAGGAACCACCATGCCATTTTCCACAGCAGCTACACCATTTTACATTCCCACCAGCAACGTACAAGCAATGTCCAATTTCTTCACATCCTCACCAACACTGGTTATTTTCTGTGTTTTGGATAATATTCAACCTAACAGACATGAAATGGTATCTCATTATTTTCATTTGCATTTCCCTAGTAATTAGTGATGTTGAGCAGCTTTTCATGTACTTATTAGTCACATATATCTCGACTGGAAAAATATCTATTCTAGTACTTTGCCCATTTTTTCCCGACTTTATTGAGGTATAATTGGTATAAAAAAACTGCACATAATTTATGTATACAATTTGGTAAATTTATCCACTTTTTAATTGGGTTGTGTGGTTTTTTATTATTGAGTTGTAGGAGTTCTTTATATATTCTGGTTATTAATCCCTTATCAGATACATGATTTGCAAATATTTTCTCCCATTCTGTGGGGTGCTTTTTCACTCTATTGATAGTGTCCTTTGATGCACAAAAGTTTTTAATCTTGATAAAGTTTTAATTTTGAATGTATCTATTTTTCTTTTACTGCCTGTGTTCCTGGTGTCACATCCAAAAAACCATTGCCAGGGGCTTCCCTGGTGGTGCAGTGGTTGAGAGGCGCCCTGCCGATGCAGGGGACACGGGTTCGTGCCCCGGTCCGGGAAGATCCCACATGCGGCAGAGTGGCTGGGCCCGTGAGCCATGGCTGCTGAGCCTGCGCGTCTGGAACCTGTGCTCCGCGGCGGGAGAGGCCACAACAGTGAGAGGCCCGCGTAAAAAAAAAAAAAAAAAAACTACACTTTGCTATTAGAAAGTGTTCTCTCATTCCAAAAAAAAAAAAAAAAAAAAAAAAAAACCATTGCCAGATCAAATGTAGAATTAAAAAGAAAAAGAAAAAAAAATCAAGCAAAGATCTAGCCCTTTTTAGGAAGATTTGGGCCATGATGTTAGGACTTCTGTCAAGATTGAGGATGGAGCAAATACAGCAAGCCCCTTCCTACTGCAAATAATGCTGGATAAAATGGAACACCCCCCCTCCAAAATAAGTTTAAATACTTAGTTCAAAATTCAGAAAGAAAAATATCCAGATGCCAAAAGCAAAAAAGGAGCCCACAGTTTTAATTATGCCAGAATTGAGGTCATGTGAACCTAGGCTGCAGAACAGGAGCTCTTAGCTAAAGGAGACAAACCACTAAAGAGTTGCCCTATCAGTGATGAAGACTGAAAAACTCAGCCCACCACCCCAGACAAGACTCAGAATAAGCCATAGGGGGAACAAAGTTATCTGAGAGAAGTCAAAATGCTGCACTTGTGCTTCCTGGAGGCATGGGGCTCAAACACACAATGCTGCTTTGTACAGAATCTCCAGGCTAAGAAATTACCTTAAAAGTGCTCCAGAGCAGCAAACACAATAAAACCCTAGGCAAATGCAAACCACCTCATGGAGACACCCCAGGCATTTGGAGGATTTCCACAGAAGACAAATCCTGCTAAAATAGGCTGCAAACATTACAAACATTACACTGCACATGAGAGACTATCAGTATATGCAAAAGATGAGAGACTTTGCACCCAAGTAAAGAGAGAGAGCAATCTGGAAAGGACTTTAACATGAGTTTGTTTAAAATGTTCAAATAAATAAAGGCAGGAAGTAGGATACATAAAACAAGAACAGGGATACATGAAGTAGGGGGAAAAAAAGAAGCAAACAGAGTCTATACATGAAATATATAGTCATGCAGATACATAAAGGATCATGAAGCTGGACGTTTCACCAACAATTCCTGGCCCTGCTGGGGTGATGACGGGGAGGATCTGTCCCCGCCTACTAGACCTCAGGAAGACCTCGCTGACTCACTGCACCCGCCCACCTCACAACGACCCTGTTGTACTCTCCATGAACCTGGTGAGAGATGTTTTGGGAATTTGGGCAGAGAGACAGAGAGGACCACCCCTGTACAGCAAGATCGATAATTCATGCTTTGTTTCTCTGCTGTCTCTAATCTCCCCCAGTCACCAGTGAAAACATTCCTGAATGGCCACAGTCAAGACAGAAGAGTCTGAGAGGGAAAGACAAGTCTGCACTGGCTGGGAACTGGCTCTCAATGACTGAAGCACCCTGTGAGCACAGGCAGTGAGGGCGGAGAGGAACAACGATAATCCTGGGCCCTCGCCGCACCTCTCTCGGCTGAGACTGCAGCCCACACAGAGAGAAATGTTGCTGTTTGCCAGATTTATGTTTCATCCTCACAGCGACTTAGTGTCAACATTATCTTAAACATGATGCATGGAGTCGCCAGAACTTCCGGTAGGAATGCAAAACAAAGACATCTCAGGAACGTTGTAAGTCCAGTCCACACAGAGATTAACTTCTGACAGAGGAAGAAAACCAAATGTGGACGTTGGAGAAGGTGTACATTAACATCACCTAGGCAGCAGAGGTTGCTTCATAAATGCTAGCGACCCTCTCCTCATTTCATCACCATTAAACCTCCTGAACGGATGGCTGGAACTTTTGTTCTCACCCTGCTGACTTCTGGGGAGAGGAACTAGATATTGAGTTCAATCACCAATGGCCACTGATTTAATCCATCAGGCCTATGTAATGAAGTCTCCATAAAAACCCAAAAGGACGGGGTTTGGAGAACTTCTGGGTTGGTGAACACATGGAGACAAGGAGAGAGGGGAGCACTCTGAGGGGACATGGAAACACTGAGCCCCTTCCCGCAAGCCTTGCCCTATGCATCTCTTCCACCTGGCTGTTCCTCAGTTATATTCTTTATATAACCAGTAACCTAATTAATAAAATGTTTCTCTGAGTTCTGTGAGCCACTGTAACAAAGTGATGGAACCCAAGAAGGAGGTCATGGGAACCTCCAAAATATAGCCAGTCGGTCAGAAGCACAGGTGACAACCTGGACTTTCAGTTGGCTCTGAAGTGAGGGGAGGGAAAGGACTGAGCCCTTACCGTGTGGATCTGACCCTATCTCCAGGTAGATAGTGTCAGAATTGAGTTAAATCGTAGGACACCCAGCTGGTGTCAGAGAATTGCCGCTGCTGCTGGCCCATGAACCACATATTAAGTAGCCAGGACATAACAGACATACACATATAACTTCATCAACTATATTTACCAAAATATGAACAATGGTTATCTCTGGATGCTCCTTTTGTTCTTTATATGTTTCTGTATTTTTTATTTTTCTATCAATGGATACCGTTTACTCTTATAATCAGAAAAAGGTATATAAGTATTAAGCTTTCGGGACTTCCCTGGTGGTCCAGTGGGTAAGACTCCATGCTCCCAATATAAGGGGTCTGAGTTCAATCCCTGGTCGGGGAACTAGATCCCACATGCATGCTGAAATTAAGAGTCCGCATGCTGCAACTAAGAAGCTCACATGCTGCAACTAAAAGATCCCACGTGCCACAACTAAGGATTCCACATGCCATAATTAAAGATCCTGCATGCCACAAAGAAGATCCCGCATGCCACAACTAAGACCCGGCAGAGTGAAAATTAATTTATTAATTTATTATTTTTAAAAAGTATTAAACTTTCAATGTTCCTCACAGTATTCAAAATAAAGTTCAGATTTCTTTACTAAGCACCAGTAGCTCTTTGTGATTTGGCCCTTCACAGATTCTATGTCTTGATCTCCTGCAAGCTCCCATGTACCCACACATCCCACGTACCCACCAAACCTTCCAAATCATCTGTGGTTCTCTGGATGCCTCTCCCTTATTCCCTCATCCCCCCACCTTCTTCACCTGGCTCTTACTCATCCTTCAGGTTAGCCTCAAGTGGCTCCTCCTCCAGGAAGCCTCCCCAACTCCCCTATCTCTGCTCTCTTCTCTGCACTCCAGCGAACAACCAGAAGCACTTTGACCACAATACTTTTCACGTTACATGTTTTATTTGTCTGCCTGGCCTGCTAGAGTGGGGTTCCTGAAGACAGAGACTATGTCTTTCTATATTTTTCTATATTTTCTATATTTCTATACCCTCAGCATTTAGATAGTGCCAGGCATATAATTGGCACTCAGTAAGTTTCTGAATGAATATACAAAAATGATTTGTATAATAAAGTGCAATGGCTTTCCCAAATATTGGTTATTATTATCCTCAGTTTGAAGATGAAAAAACAAATTCAGAGAGGCTAGGTAACTTGCCCTAAGTCTCAAAGCTAATAAATGGTAGAACCTGGTTACCATGAGGTCTATATATATATATATACACATATACGTATATGTGTGTGTGTGTGTATATATATATATATATATATATATAATCTAAGTTGCTGATGTCTTAATTTCAAATTAATTTTAACAGCCCTGCATTTTTACTTCCCTCTTCCCATGATTATTGTTTTTGACATCATATTTTATATCTTTTTGTTTTGTGTATCTCTTAACTATTTATTGCACATATAGATGATTTTACTACTTTTGTTTTTTAACCTTCCTACTAGCTTTGTACATGGTTGGTTTACTACTTTTTCTATATATTTGCATTTTCCAATGAGTTTTTTCCTTTCATAATTTTTTTTTTTTTTTTTTTTCGGTACGCAGGCCTCTCACTGTTGTGGCCTCTCCCGCTGCGGAGCGCAGGCTCTGGATGCGTAGGCTCAGTGGCCATGGCTCATGGGCCCAGCCGCTCCGGGGCATGTGGGATCTTCCCAGACCGGGGCACGAACCCGTGTCCGCTGCATTGGCAGGCGGACTCTCAACCACTGCACCACCAGGGAAGCCCCCTTTCGTAATTTCTGTTTCTAGTTGTACCTTTTCTTTTTTGCTTAGAGCAATTCCTTTGACTTTTTTTTTTTTTTAAGATTTAATTTTATTTATTTTTGGCTGCATTGCATCTTCGTTGCTGCGCACGGGCTTTCTCTAGTTGTCGCGAGTGGGGACTACTCTTCGTTGCGGTTCACGGGCTTCTCATTGTTGCAGAGCACGGGCTCTAGGTGCGTGGGCTCCAGTAGTTGTGGCGCACGGGCTTAGTTGCTCCGCAGCATGTGGGATCTTCCTGGGCCAGGGCTTGAACCCATGTCACCTGCATTGGCAGGTGGATTCTTATCCACTGCGCCACCAGGGAAGTCCCCCTTTGACATTTCTTGTAAAGCTGGTTTGGTGTTGCTCAACTCTTTTAGCTTTTGCTTGTCTGTAAAACTTTTTTTTTTTTTTTTGCTGTACGCGGGCCTCTCACTGTTGTGGCCTCTCCCGCTGCAGAGCAACAGGCTCCGGACGCGCAGGCCCAGCGGCCATGGCCCACGGGCCCAGCCGCTCCGCGGCACGTGGGATCCTCCCGGACCGGGACACAAACCCGTGTCTCCTGCATCGGCAGGCGGACTCTCAACCACTGCGCCACCAGGGAAGCCCTGTCTGTAAAACTTTTGATCTCTCCATCAAATCTGAACAAGAGCTTTGCTGGGTGGAGTATTCTTGTTGTAGGTTTTTTTTCCTTTCATAACTTTAAATATATTGTACCACTCCCTTCTGACCTGCAGAGTTTCTGCTGAAAAGTCAGCTGATAGCCTTATGGGAGTTCCCATGTACAGAACTTGTTGCTTTTCCCTTGCTGCTTTTTTTTTTAAGCTTTATTTATTTTATTTTTTATTTATTTTTTGGCTGCGTCAGGTCTTAGTTGCAGCATGCAGGATCTTTCATTGTGGTGCGCAGGCTCTTCATTGCAGTGCGCGGGCTTCTCTCCAGTTGCAGCGCACAGGCTCAGTAGCTGTGGCGTGTGGGCTTAGTTGCCCTGCAGCATGTGGGATCTTAGTTCCCTGACCAGGGATGGAACCGGTATCCCCTGCATTGCAAGACAGATTCTCAACCACTGGACCACCAGAAGTAGTGGAAGCCCCTCCCTTGCTGCTTTTAATATTCTCTCTTTAATTTTTGCCATTTTAATTACAATGTGTCTTGGTATGGTCCTCTTTGGGTTGATCCTATTTGGGACTCTCTGTACTTCCTGGACCTAGATGTCTCTTTCATTTCCCAGGTTACAGAAGTTTTCAGCTATTATGTCTTCAAACATGTTCTCTGCCCCTTTCTCTCTTCCCCCTCTAGGACCGCTATAATGTAAATGTTAGTACACTTGCTATTGTCTCAGAGGTCTCTTAAACTATCCTCATCTCTTTTTATTCTTTTTTCTTTTCTCTGCTCAGCTTCAGTGATTTCCTAGTGGAAATCACTAGTGATTTCCTAGTGAAATCACTAGGAAATCACTAGTTTCCTAGACTAGTGATCTGTCTTCCAGATCACTGATCCATTCCTCTGTATTATTTAATCTACTGTTGATTCCTTCTAGTGTATTTTTTTTTTTTTTTTTTTTTTTTTTGCGGGACGCGGGCCTCTCACTGTTGTGGCCTCTACCGTTGCGGAGCACAGGCTCCGGACGCACAGGCTCAGCGGCCATGGCTCACGGGCCTACCCGCTCCGCGGCATGTGGGATCTTCCCGGACCGGGGCACGAACCCGGGTGCCCTGCATCGGCAGGCGGACTCTCAACCACTGCGCCACCAGGGAAGCCCCCTTCTAGTGTATTTTTTAAATTTCAGATATTATATTCTTCATCTCTTTAGTTCTTTGTTATATTTTCTCTTTATTAAAAACTTCTCACTGTATTCATCCATTCTTCTCCCAAGTTGTTTGATCATCTTTATGATCACTACCTTGAACTCTTTATTGAATACATTACCTATCTCTACTTCACTTAGCTTTTCTGGGATTTTATCGTATTCCTTTGTTTGAAACATGTTCCTCTGGTGCCTCATTTGCCTAATTTTTTGTTTATATTTCTATGTATCTGGTAGGTTGGTTATATTTCCCAACCTTGGAGAAGTGGCCTTTTATAGGAGATGTCCTGTGTCCAGCAACATACTCCCCCCTGGTCACCAGAGCTATATGCTCTAGGGGCGCCCCTTATATGTGGGCTGTGTGGGTCCTGTTGTGGTGGCTGACTACTGTGGGCAGTCTGGTAGGCATGGCTCGTCCCTTGTCCAGTTGGCTGCCAGGCCCCGCCTTGTGCGGAGGCTGTCAGCTGCTGGTTGATGGAGCTGGGTCACAAGGCGGCTAGCTGCAGAACCCCAGGGGGGTCCTAGGGCTAGTGCTGGCACACTGGTCAGCAGAGCCAGGTTCTAGGGTGGGTGGTTGTGAAGCCAGGGTTCCCAGATCTAGTGTTGACCTGCTGGTAGGCAGGGCTGATTCCTGACACAGATGGCTACAGTTTCCAGGGTGTCCCAAAGCTGATGCTAGCCCACTGGTGAGTGGGGCTAGATCCTGGGGTGGCTGGCTGAAGAGTCCAATGTGTCTCATAACTGGTGTTGGCCTGCTGGTAGCTGGGGCTGGGGCCCAGTGGTCTCTGGTTACAGGGCCCGGGGGGCCCTGAAGCTGTTGTCAGCCCACTGGTGGGTGGGGCTGGATCCCAGGACCACTGGTTGAGGGGCCCACAGGCTGTGTTGGCCAGTTGGTAGAGAGGGCCAGGGCCCAGGGGGTTCCCAGGGCTTGTTCTGGCCTGCTGATGTGTTGGCTGTGTCTTGCCATGGCAGATCACAGGGCTGTAGTGGTCATGGGGCTAGTGTCTGCCTGCTAGTGAATGGTGTTGGGGTCCAGGGGATGTGGACTGAGCCTGGCTGGGAAGAACTCTGCAGGAGTGGAATCCTGCCAGGACCCTGCCTGACCATGAAACACGCACAGGTAGCCAAAGGTCAGTGCTCAGGGAAACAGACAACTGGGACAGCCTGTGTCTACACACTCTCACAAAGCAGGTCATTTCCACTTAGAAATCCCACCGGCAGCGTTTTTATCACCTTCCTTCTGAAGCCGGTATTTCCTCTCCGCATTGGGCAAGCACCACAATACTCCAGGTGCCCGGGCTGGACAATTCTGGGTAGCTGTGCTCGTCCTCTCCCTCATGCCCTGCAGCTCAGTAATGGCAGGACTCTTCCTGCAGATTTTTCTCAGATCTGTACCTTCCTGTTTACTCTTACCACCACCATTCCAGTGCAGGCCTGTATCATCACCAGCTTCACCCGCATCATCTCCTGGCCCCCATTCTGTCTCACCTCCGGTTGTCAGTGGTTCTGGCTTCTGCTGTTTAGTTGTGTCTACAATTTAAATCTGTAGTCTGCAATTCAAAAGCATCAATAATCTAGCCCTTATCCCTCACCCTAACCCTTTTTCTAGCTGTACTTGATCCTTCTCCAAACGTGTCCCGCACATTCGCTCCTCTGTGCTGAGAGGATGGTCCTCCTCTCAGCACCTGTTCCACATGCCCCATCGATGCCTATCAAATGGGATAGAGACCCAATGTTCAAGGCTCTCTTCAAATCTTATCTCCCATGAAGTTATTCTTAAGGATCCCAGCAAAGGAAGCCTGCACTTCTAAATTTTTGCTGGTCTTACTGTCTACACCCATGCAACACTGGCCACACACACTACCTCCTATTAGAGCTATTTGGGAATATTCCCATGTTCCTGCCTAGATTATGGCTACATTCCTAAGCAGCTGTCCTGTTGCTGCTCTACCCAAAAAAAAAGTAGAATGGGGTGGTGGCGATAGGGAGGCTTTAACAGTAGACTTATCTGGGGTCTAATAGGGCCATACAGATGCCCTTAGGTAAGTTATTATTTAAACTCTCTGAGCTTCCTTTCCTCATCTGAAAACACACTTAGCATCTGTCTTACAGGGATTTTATGAGACTTAGAAATAATATATGTAAAACTCAATAAATTACAATAATCATAATTCTAATTGATCTAAAATACTTCTTGGGGTGATTATAAGGAACAAATAAAATAACACATGAGACAGAGCTTTGCAGACTATAAAATTATTATGTTAATTTTTAATAAGCGAGACCTGGATTACACTTTTCTTTTTATATGACATGACCAATACAGACCTCAAAGATGCCCCCCATTAATTACCAGCAAGTATATCCTCCAATATCCAGGCACTTTGGCTTTCAGAATATCTGTGCTCAAAACTGTTAGAACGAATGTGCTTAAAAGCCAACCAATAAAACTGGTTGAATTCTATGTCGCAATTGAGGCTTTTATCTATATAGCACCAAACGGTAGTTCAACCTAATGTCTCTATTTTCATGCTTTTTTTTTTCATCATGTACACAGAGCATTACTGTTCCCACTGTTCAAGCCCTGAGAAATGCTACCAAAGGAATGAGCCACTGGGGCAGGGTTCCCACCTAAATCACAGCCTCCATCTCAGTACAGCTCTGTACACTTCCCAGCACCATCTTCATCCCTCGGGTTTCTCAATAAGGCTTCCTGCTCCATATGCTGCCAGGCCCAGTCAGGAGAAAGCAAACCCAACTGCAGAGCTACTCACTCTGCAGCCACCAGAGGGTCCCACAGCATTAGCTAGGAAGCAAGGACACACCCTCTCCTAGCACAAATCTCCACCAAGCTTACATTTCCCCGGTGCCTCACAGCAGCTTCCCCTAGCTTCCAGCCCCCAAACAGGATTGCCTGGAACCCCCAGAGCTACTTGCTGGCTAATACTATTGAGGCACCAGTTCATACTAAGTGGCCAGCTTTTCACAAGGGGTTTTTGTCACCAGGGCCCCATGGAGTCACATTTCTGTGGGTCTGAGAACTCAGCCACATTCCATTATCCATGAACACAGAGTATCTGGGGCTTAAATAACTTTCTCTTTCATACAGCCCCCAGAATTTCTGTCTGGAACACCACTTCCTCTCAAGTTTTAATAGAGAAAAGGTAACTGCATATGAGATTGGCAGACTACAGCCCATGATGGGCAGGTCTCATCTTGCAGAGCTCTCCCCCAACTCTAAGCATTCTTGGGGTCCAGACAAGCTGGTGTTCTGTTCTGGACTGATTACTTAACTCAAGGTACAGCATCCTTTTTTCTTCCTCCTTTGAAGAGATCTGGAAAATCAGAGTCCCTTATGACTAGAAGATGGAAGAGGAAGGCTAGAATTCCCAGGTTTTTCTTTGTCGGCTACCCCAATCCATAACATAAGTAGACCCGCAAACTTGTGACTGATTTTCATTAAGGTTTTTTTTAAATAAATTTATTTATTTTTTGCTGCTTTGGGTCTTCGTTGCTGCGCGCAGGCTTTCTCTAGCTGCGGCAAGCAGGGGCTACTCTTCGTTGTGGTGCACGGGCTTCTCATTGCAGTGGCTTCTCTTGTTGCGGAGCATGGGCTCTAGGCATGCGGACTTCAGTAGTTTTGGTGCACGGGCTTAGCTGCTCTGTGGCACATGGGATCTTCCCGGTCCAGGGCTTGAACCAGTGTCCCCTGCATTGGCAGGCAGATTCTTAACCACTGTGCCATCAGGGAAGTCCCTCATTAAGGTTTTGTCTGTCTCTTTTTTGAGTGTTTAAAAAGAGGCTGGAGGGCTTCCCTGGTGGCTCAGTGGTTGAGAATCTGCCTGCCAACGCAGGGGACACGGGTTCAAGCCCTGGTCTGGGAAAATCCCACATGCCGCAGAGCAACTGGGCCCGTGAGCCACAATTACTGAGCCTGTGCATCTGGAGCCTGTACTCCGCAGAGAACAAGAGAGGCAGCGATAGTGAGAGGCCCGCGCACCGCGATGAAGAGTGGCTCCCACTTGCCACAACTAGAGAAAGCCCTCGCACAGAAACGAAGACCCAACACAGCCATAAATAAATAAATAAATATTTTTAAAAAGAGGCTGGTATATTTGGGGAAATACTTTAAAATAATTAAAAGACCTTGAGAGGTTGGCTCCTACCTTCAGGATGGCTGCACATAAATCACTTCATATAATCCCCATAATAACCTACCCCCCCAGGAATATGAAGTTCATTTTATGGATTAGGAGACAGAAGGCATGGAGGCTTACTTTCTATGGCACAAAGCAATCATGCAGCAGAGCCAGGTTTCAACACAGGTCTGCCTGGCTCCAACCCACCCTCCACTTATTAATAATAATTATAGTTAACAGGAGTGGGGCACTTACTATGTACCAGGCACGCTGCTAAGTATTTACTCATTTATAGCCACAGTATTCCTAGGAGGCAGGTATTCCTTTTGAGTCCATTTTCCAGATGAGAACTGAGGTTTGGAAAGGTTGGTGACATATCCAAGATCACACAGCTAATGAGCAGCAGAGAAAATATGATTCACTCCCCAAGGCTGCGCTCTTAACTCCTGTGATATGTAGCCAAACTGTGTCTCCGAATGTCCAGTTCCCCTCCCCCGTGCTCCCCTTGCCGCAGGCACACTGGTGGTTCAATTCCCATCCCAGACCAAGCCCCTCCCCACATCCCAGCCTCTGCATGTGCTTTTCCCTCCACCCAGAAAGCTTCCTCCTGGTCCCTCCCTTATTTGCAACCCTAGTTCCTCTTCTTCCTCTAGGTCTGAGTTCCAATGTCCCCTCTTCAGTGTAGTCTTCCCTGACTTTCTACTTCGATTCTTCTCTCACTCAGATCCTTGTTTTTCCCATCAAGGCACTCATTACAACTCACCCAAAATTTTATATTAGTTTCATTTTACTTGTATTTTATTTGCCTTTCCCACTAGAATGAAAGGCCCATGAGGGCAGAAATTTGTCTGTCTTGGTCCCGGACATATCTTCAGTAGCCAGAAGATTACAAGTATTAATAGGTGCTCTGTAAATATTTAATAGATTATAATTATTAGAATTTGCAGCTCACCGATAGAAGAAAGCAGATGGTTTCCAACCCCAAGCTAAGAGTTCTCGTGTTTAAAAAAAAAAAAAAAAAAGGTTTCAGCTTCTGCTGCTCCAAGAGGTAAGTTAGCACAGCAAGCACAGCCTCGATGGAGTCCTCCCAGTGCCCTAGAATGAAGTCTGTTCAAAGGTGTTCACCCACAAATCCCACACCAGGGACCTTGGGCCACAGAACAGCCCTGCTTGGCCTCCTTAAAAGCTTCTTCTCTGCAGGGAGGGATCACACAGTCTGATCTGCTGTCCAGAAGCTGCTGCATACCAGGGCTGAGCTGGATGCCTCATGGTCATGAGCCAGTTCATTCTTTGCCATCACCCTAGACGACAGGCGTCTATTCCTATTTTACCCATTAGGAGACAGGTTCACAGTGGTGAGATGGCTTTCGCAGAGCCACGCAGCTGGTAAGTGGGAGAGCCACTCACTCCCCCTTTAACATTCTTTGGTGGCTCCTTGTCACCTTCAGAAATGAACTCCAAATTCTTTAGCACGTAACAGAGCAGGACCCTATAGAGCTTTCCTGGGACAGACCCCTCACCACCTTGTCCTCTGCCTGCCTCCTTTTTGTAGAAAAGCTGTAGTCTCCCAGGCCGCCCCTGAGTCACAGAAGCCTGGCTCAAGAGTTAATGATTGAGAGGATGTGAGCATGTAGTGGCAAAAATAGCAGCTGGGCCAGGAGAACTGACAAGAATTTAAACAGTAAATTGGCCATATGGCAGTCACAGAATCTTTAGTTCTTATCTGAAGTATATAGATAATAGTATCTGACGCACATTTCCTGAGTTGTTTTACAGATGCTAAAACCCCCACCAAATGGAAGAAGCTAACTACTTGATGACCATGAGCACTGTAGCCCCCAGAGCTACTGGAGCCTGAGGATTGATAATGTTAACCCCTGTGACACTGCCCTGTTACCTCACCATCAATCAATCAGAGAATTGTGCACAAGCTGATCACACACCCTGCGACTCCCCTCCCTCACCTTGCCTTTAAAAATGCTTCCCCAACCTAAATGTCCATCAACAGAGGAATGGATAAAGAAGATGTGGTACATATATACAATGGAATATTACTCAGCCATAAAAAGGAAAGAAATTGGGTCATTTGTAGAGACATGGATGGACCTAGAGACTGTCATACAGAGTGAAGTAAGTCAGAAAGAGAAAAACAAATATCGTATATTAATGCACATATGTGGAATCTAGAAAAATGGTATAGATGATCTTATTTGCAAAGCAGAAATAGAGACACAGACGTAGAGAACAAACATATGGACACCAAGTGGGGGAAGAGGGGGTGGGATGGATTGGGAGATTGGGATTGACATCTATACACTATTGATACTTTGTATAAAACAGATAACTAATGAAAACCTACTGTGTAGCTCAGGGAACTCTATTCAATGCTCTGTGGTGACCAAAATGGGAAGGAAATCCAAAAAAAGAGGGGATATTTGTATACATGTAGCTGATTCACTTTGTTGTACAATAGGCTAACACAACATTGTAAAGCAACTATACTCCAATAAAAATAAATTTTAAAAAGTAAAAAGTAATAAAAATGCTTCCCTGAAACCCATGGGGGAGTTCAGGTTTTTGAGCATTAGCTGCCCCGGACTCCTTGTCTGGCACCTACAATAAACGCTGCACCTTCCTTCGCCACAATCTGGGGTCAGTAGATTGACTTTACTGTACACTGGCGAGCAGAGCGAAGTTTGGTTCAATAACAAGCAGAGTATCCCAGGTGCCCTGGAGAAAGGCACCTCCTCTTGAGACTCATCCCCATCTGAGGCCCTAATGGACTTAGCACTCTCCCCATGCAGAACTGAGGCAATTCCTGGAATAGACACAATACCTCAGAATTCCATGCCCTGGCACATGCTTTTCCCTCCTATCTGCCCACCCACAGAATGTGGCTAACCCTGCTGGTCCTTTAAGATCCCCATAAACAAATAAACAAAAAGGACAGTCCCTGATAGGAATCTATCCTAAGAAAATAAACATGGGCAAAGATGTTTATTCAAAAGTAGTTCTTTTATATATAATTATTATTTATGACAGTAAAAAATTGGTAACAACCTAAATGTTTGAAAAATATGGGAAACATTTAATAAATTGTATTTCCCTATTTAGGGTGTACTAGTAAGGCCACACTTGGGGGTTTGTTTTGTTTTGTTTTGGGGGTTGCCAGCAAAAAGTCTTGACCAGGCAACTGTAAATTGGTAGTTCTCAACTGAACTGCCATGGAGGACTGTTGTGACTCCTTACTAGGGCTCCGTAATTGGTGAATAAAGTTTCCTTTTGTTACAACTATGATTCAAACCATTATACAATGCTTTGGAAACCCAGGACTTTGGAAGTCCTGTCCATCTTGTGGAGCTGCAGCCACTAAGATGTGGGAGCCCTCAGAATCTGGCCAGCAGGCCGAAGAAGAGAGTAGAGAAGCCACAGTGTAATTGAATACAATTTTCCCTTGGTACCCTTGTGGGTACTGGTTCCGGAAACTCCCCCCATACCAAAATCCATGGATGCTCAAGTCCCTTATATAAAATGGTACAGTATCACATAAAACTTACACACATCCTCTGGTATACTTTAAATCATCTCTAGATTACTTGTAATACCCAACAGAATGTAAATACCATGCAAATAGTTGTAAATAGTATGTAAATGCAATGTAGATAGTTGCCAGAAAGGCAAATTCAAGTTTTGTTTTTTGGAACTTTCTGGAATTATTTTTCTGAAAATTTTCGATCCATGGTTGGTTGAATCTGAGGATGAGGAACCCCCAGATATGGACAGCCAACTGTAGTTACTTGTTAAGTGGGGGAAAAAAAAAAAAATGAGTGAGTAAATGAACAATCATGCTCTTGATATTTAGTGACATACAAAGTAATAAAGATAAGGTATTATGGGACAAAAATAGAATACATAATTTTATAATTAGTATGGTCACATTTTAGGAATTTCACATCAAAAGCAAAAAGAATGAATTTGCTTATTTTTAACAATTTTCAGCACTTCCTAGCTCTTCACTAAATAACTACCACCCAACCCACCAATGGATTTGATAGCAGTTGTCACAATGGCTATTGTTTGCCAATTCTGGCTGACGCCTGACAACTCTTTGCGGAAAACTGGATGTACTCTGTTGGAGTAGAGAAAGCTTTGGAGTTCTTTATTCCTATTGGATTGCATCTGGAACTTTTCCTTTGCTGCCCACGTTTTTAGTGAGCAAGTTTGGTGAAAGGTGGGAGAGACAGATCCATTGCCTCAACTAACTTTTTCTGAATTCCCTTTAAGGACCAAATTCAACAATCCCTTCTGGGTTCAATTTTCAAAAACAAAAATCCTCCCTGGACTTCCCTGGTGGCGCAGTGGTTAAGAATCCGCCTGCCAATGTGGGGCACATGGCTTCAAGCTCTGGTCCGGGAAGATCCCACATGCCATGGAGCAACTAAGGCCGTGCGCCACAACTACTGAAGCCTGTGCGCCTACAGCCCGTGCTCTGCAACGAGAAGCCACTGCAATGAGAAGCCTGCGCACTGCAACGAAGAGTAGCCCCTGCTCGCCGCAACTAGAGAAAGCCTGTGCACCCAACGAAGACCCAACACAGCCAAAAATAAATAAATAAATAATTCTAAAGCCCCCAATTATATATATATTTATTTATATATGTAATATATATACATAAAAAGACTAAAAGGTATGGACAGAAATAATCAAAAAAATCTATAAAAGGAATAAAAAATAGTTGTATTTGAGCCAAACTGAGGATGATACCAAGGGAGACACAGATTCAAGAAGCACTTGAATTGTGTTCCACTGGACTACAAATGAGGAGGCTTATAAACGCAAAAACTGCAAAATTACATAAGTTGTTTGTCAAGAATTTAAATTAGATCTGGCAAGAAGTAAGGGTGCTTATTAAGTAAGGGTTGTTTGGTGCCCCAAATGGTTGCACAGTTACAAAGGAAGACTTTAAGACCATGAGGTTGCAGCTGGCAGCTGCTAGCAGATACTGGGATTTTTGTTTGTTTTGTTTGTTTGTTTTTTAGCCACACTGCACAGCATGCTGGATCTTAGTTTCCCGACCAGGGATGGAACCGGCGCCGCCTGCAGTGGAAGCGAGGAGTCTTAACCACTGGACCACCAGGGAAGTCCCTAGCAGATACTGTTTTGAGAGGGGCTGGTGGTGTTCTTGAGTTTGATACAGTTCAGAAAATTCAAGTTCTTAACGATGTAGGAACTATCTGAAATCACACTCACAATGGGCACCCAACTCCATTTAGGATGCCTGAGCCACACTTACTCCATTTTGATTTTTTAAATGCACTCTTTTCTTTAATGATTAAAGCAGATGTACAATGCATGTTTGGCCACAAAATAGGCTGTTCTAGTTAGCATAAAGTTTAAGTGAAATTATGTATAAGCCAAAATGGATTCCCCATACCTCATAATGTAAAAACTTCTTTAATCAAAGGAAATATATAAAAGTATTTCTCTTTGGTCCATGAGTTTACAAATAATCTTATTTTCCTTTTTATACATCGGTATATTTTCCAAACCTTCTACAATAAGAATGTAACCTTTTTTACAATCAGATTTAAAAGTCATGGTAAATGTTATTATTATTTTAAGGACGTCTATCAAATGTTCCTCCTCCAGGAATTGTTCTGCGACCATTCCATGGGGACTTGGAGGCCCCTCCTCAATGTTCTCACAGCGTCTCTTCATGTCCTCTACCATTCACTGAGCTCACTGGATTTTAGCCATTTGCTAATCTATCTTCCAACAAGATTTGAAGCTCTTTGAGAGACAGGACTGATTCTTTGATTTCTGAATCCCCAGGCCCTAGCACATACATTAAGCATTCCTAAATGTTTTTGAATCAAATGAAGAAATCAAATAAGGAGTCTATGGTATACGGAACTCAGGTATTCTCATTCTAAACCCAGTTGCATATTTCCTGGAACTAAAGGGATCTAGAATTTTCTCCATTCTTGACTGTAACCTAGGGCCTAGGAAGAACTTAGGAAGCCTGTTTTTTGCAGGAGTGCCCCCCTGAACATTCAGCACCAGTGTTGCAGGAACCCAGCAGAGTGAGAGCTGAAATCCAAGTTTTTTCCTGGCAAGAGCCAAGATTAGTCACTTGGAGGCACTTGGAGGATTCCCCAAGTCTGCTCATTCCTTTGGGATCAGTCACTCCTCCCAGGACCTCCCCTGGGAACAAAGGAAAACCCAAGACTTGGGACTGGGCCTTTTTCCAACAACAGCTGCTAGTAGTTTGCATTTAACCCTAAACCACAATTAAAATAAAGGGGGGGGGGGACTTTCCTGGTGGTGCAGTGGATAAGTCTCCGTGCTCCCAGTACAGGGGCCAGGTTGGATTCCTGATCAGGGAACTAGATCCCACATGCATGCCGTAACTAACAGTTTGCGTGCCACAACTAAGGAGCCCTCCTGCTGCAACTAAGACCTGGTGCAACCAAATAAATAAATTTTTTTTTTTTAAATGGCGGGGGGAATAGCGTCAGCTAGGAAACACTTAGGTTTTCTCTAAATTTCTTCTAAAGAGTTTGAGGACCAAACAGGCCAATTTCAGGACAAAGAAGGAGACCCTGAAACAGGTTTTAACAATATCAACTACTACGGAAGCCATTCACACTAAGAGGGGTAAATCTCCAGTTCAACAAAGGGTTTGTAACGCCCTTGAGCTGACTAGCCACCAAATGGCAACCACCCCCCGCTTCTCCTCGAGCAGGCGCCGGCAGGGAACTCGCCTTCTCTGAGAGCTGCCCGTGGACAGGGGGCCCAGGCCTTGGAGACCCTCCCAACTGACCTCCTAGGACCTTATCTGAAGTCAACGCCCTCGCGGTCGTTAGGACTCCACGTGCCCCTCCCTGCAGTATCATCTAGAAAATAATTCCTAGACCTGTAGGTTACGGACGAGCGCTTACAATCTGGTTCTGGGCCAGCGCGCCCCACCCGCAGAATGGCTGGATTCTTGGATTTGCACACTCACTCGCTCTCTAAAACCAAACCCGAGAGGAAGGGCATGGCCGAGGGTGGGGACGTCCAAAAATATTCCAGAGCATTTGAGTAGGAAGAGAAGTTTACAGTATTGCTCTCACTGGGGGCGGTGGGGAGCCCTGGAGCGAGGCTCCTCCGCACAGCGAAAGAAGGGTGTGCGCGTTGCGCCCGGGGTGTGAGTGTTGAGTGCGGGGGCAGGAAGAGGAGGGAGGAGAAGGGGTGGGGTGAGCGGAGGCCCTGACACCGGCCCAGGCTCCTCCTGCCTCCCCCGCTCCCCGCCCCCACTTACTAAGGCAACCAGCCCGCGGCGCGCTGCTCACTGGCCGCGCGTCCCCGCCAGCCGAGCGTCCCCGCCGCGCCTCCTGCCACGGTGAGTTCCGCCCGTCGGTCCCGGGCGGTCCCCAGCCCCAGCCCCCGCGCCCGTGGAAACCCCCGCATCGGCGGCTCTGGCTCGCCCGGCTGCCTTCGCCGGGTGTCCCGGGCGCCGGGGGGCCTGGTCGAGTATCAGCTGGAGATGGGGAGGTATCTGGGCCACGCCCTGGCTTGGCGAGCAGCGCCCCTGACCCGCCCTGGCGCGACCCCCCAGATCCTCGCGGGGGAGGGGAGGGAGCCCTTGTCCTTCACTGCTGTACCTCCGTGTTGGTGCCCCGTAGTCTGCTCTCTCCTACCTTTCGGTTTATCTTTTTTTACACCCACTTTCCTACTTTTCGACTAGTCGCCCGTTACCCGAACCCCCGCTTCTGGCCCCCTGTCCTGGCCGGCGTATTTCTTTGTGTGCTCCGGCTGCAGGCTGACCTCTGTCCAGATGTTCGTAGCCACCTCCTAGATGGACGGCCCGTGCAGGCTCGGGGAGGGCTGGCGGTTTCCCTACCCAAAGGACACCCCTCAGCCCCTCTCCCCGATGCTTCAGGTTGGGCTTCCTGTTGTTTGTCTGCTAGACGGGAAGGTTCTTACTGCCGACCGAGGGAGGAAGGTCTATTAGTTTTCTTTATAACGCAGTTTTGCTGAGGGGTGGGGGTAAGAGGGGGAGGGAAGCCTATGTGAAACCTGTGTGAAGTGGTTTTTGTACTGAAAGGGATCCCTTCTTGCTGTCTTAAACAAGTGGAACTATACAGAGATAGAGGAAGAGCAGGCTTAATGAAGGATCTTCTAACCCAGACTAATCTGGCCCAGTGCAATGAGCTGTTGGTACCTGGTCACAATTTGAGCCTGGCCAGAGGAGGGGCGCTTCCCTCAGGCCTGGATACCACACTCTCTAGCCTCGGCCGGACTCCACCTAACTGAAACCCGGAATCTGCCTTGTTGGGCCGGGGTGGTGGGGAAAGCAGAGCAGCAAGCCTCATGCCAGGCACAGCCGAGCCCTGGGCCAGACTGGAATACATTAAGCCCACCCCCTTCGCTGGGAGCTTTCTGCAGGGCGTGGTTAGCACAAAGGGCTCCCGGATTCTCCTAGTGGAGGCCTGTGATTCAGTTGTGAGGCCTTGTGGGTGTGGCCCGGATGGTTCCAGATTCTCTCTGCAGATGGTTCAGACAGAACACTCCCTGAAGGAAAAGGGGAACTGTGCCATCTTAGAGGGCATTTTCCAAGAGGAAGTGAGTCACACCAGGGCTTGGCCCGCAACCTGAAGGAGAGGTTTCTTGACTGAACTGTGGGTGAAGACAGCAGTTAGACTGGTAGGGCTGTGGCAGAACTGCTGCTGGGTTATCGGCCTGTATGCCTGCTGGCAGGCTGCCCCAGCTTTATTTGGGAGGTAGCTCTTCCCGTTAAGACGTTTGCAGTTGCTGCAGATGCTTTTTCCCCTGCAGCCTGAGTTTCAACCTGCAGCAGTGGATTTTTATATCCTGCACCTCAGGTGAGGCCAGGCTCAACACCCTGTCAATGAATGATCTTTGCCTCCAACGTGTTTCAGCAAATTGCAAAAGGTAATGACAGGCATTAGGGCAGGAGTGAGTTCATATAACTCATTTGGAATTTCTTCATCAGCCCTGCCCCCACAGATTCCTCTCCAGTTTCTATTTAATCATCTCTTCCAAATGATGTATTCCTTCCTTGACAGCCAGAAGCTACTTTCTTCACTGTGGTCCTTGATACACCATTTGGAGATTCTTATTTTGGTTCTTCAAATTTTCCTGAGGGTCTACTGAGCATAGCACACTGACTTCTAGGTGATGGTCTTCCCTGGCTTTTCCTGCATACAACATCAGATGGCCCCTTTTCCTCCCATGTCTGGCCCCTGTCCAGCCTCTCCAGCAGCCACTCCAGTGAGGTCAGGCCTTGCGCTGGGCGGAGCTGAGACTGAGTGCCTCCTTGCTTTCCATGGACAGCTCCAAAAATGTGAATTTTTTAGAGCACTACCCACTTGGTATGGCCTTGATCCAGTCTAGTCTTTTAAAGTTGAGGGAAACAATGGAATCCTTTCAGAGTTATAATGTACAGATTAGCACTCAGAGTGCTGGGAAAGCTAGACTGATCTTTTTATTAGGATCTTTCTTAAGCTTCTCATTTTCCCGGGACTCAACAATTTAGGAATCTCACATCAAAAGCAAAAAGAATGAATTTGCTTATTTTTAACAATTTTCAGCACTTCCTAGCCCTTCAGTGGGTTTAATAGCGGTTGTCACAGTGGCTATTGTTTGCCAGTTCTGGTGATGCCTGACAACTCTTCAAGGAAAACTGGATGTACTCTTTTAGGGTAGAGACGGCTTCAGAGTTCTCTTATTGAATTGCATCTGGAGCTTTTCTTTTGCTGCTCACTTTTTTTAGTGGGAAAGTTTTACGTTTGGTGAAAGGTGGGAGACACAGCCTGGATCAGATTCATTGCTTCCACTCACTTCTGAATTCCTTTTAGGGATCAAATCAAGAATGCCTTCTGGGTTCAATTCCCCATCCCACCCACCCCCACCC
>NW_006787556.1:1148255-1157112 GCF_000442215.2 Lipotes vexillifer | reverse complement strand
CCCCCACCCAATTTTTTTCTTTTTAAATTCCTCAAAGCAAAAGGAAGGAAACCTAAAACACATTTTAGATAACAGATGTTTGTTTTTACTGACATTCTGCCAATTGTTTTCTGGGTGGGCTGTAAGAAAAGTAGGGTATGGACAAGACACAAAAGAGCAAAGTAGATCAGACTTCTTGCTCTTTGGAAGTCTCCTTTTTGAAATTATGGCCTGGATCTGGGCATGGGTCCAGAGCAAACATTTGGTATTGCTTAGGAGCAGACACTTTTCTAAGGAGGCCTCCTACTTCCCTGCTACTCCCAGAAGGATCAAAATTTACATTATTGTCAATTTCCTTCTTACTGATTCATTGAGCAGGCTCTGAGGACAGGGTGCTAGCTTCTGGGACCCTGCTACTGGAGCCCACAGTTTAGTGCGGAAAGAAACAAACACAGTTAACTAGAATTCAGGACATATTTTAAAATATTATGACCTTAGCTGGTGAACTCCCCAGAGGCAAGCATCACGGGACAGAGGTGGTGGAGAGCGCACCCACGTGTGCCTAACACCATGACAGGGTCATGCAAAGTAGGTGCTTGGTGAAGGAACAGAAAAAATGGAAAATTGAATTCCCACCACTGTAACTAAATTTGTAAAGCTCAGAATTCTTTTTGGAAGAGAAAACTACACAAAGAGAGACACGTGAGCTTCCACTCTTCAGACCTGTGTAGGAGATACGTAGACATCAGAATAAAATGATTCAATAAAAGGTGAGTGAATGATGAATTAGTTAGAGCCTGTGGAGCTCACAGTGAGAGAGCAGTAAAGTGGGATAAACCAAAACTCAAGAAAACGGTAAGAGTGAGAAGAGAAAGAAAAGTCGTGTTGGGTGACCAGACCTGTTTAGCAGGACACACCGTTTTCTCCTCCGCTATGGAATGTACTCTGCTAAGGAATGTACTCTGCGGTTCATTCATAGGCCGCCCCTTTCCCGGCCCTTCCCAGCCCTCACCTCCTCCCGAAGAGCTCCCAGCCTCAAGGGTTTCAGCCCAGACCCGGTAATCACACCTGCACCTCAGCTCCAGCCAAGGGAATTGTTTGATTGATTCATTCACTCATTAGCAAACACTAAACCACTATTTAGTTGTTCGTGGATAGACTGAATAATTCACAGTTCTTAACCTAGAGGAACTTAAATCTAAGATAGAGAGATGGGCAATGATTGGATGGAGTGTTTCAGGTGCCAGAGTAGGCTGTCTGGAGAACAGAGGACGCTGCAGCCTCTCAACCCCAGGCCCAAGGCTATCCATTGGAAGTGTTTCCGAGCCAGAAGCTATAGAGTCCCCGGGTGGGACTCTTCTGGGGCGGTGGAAACGGCGAATTCTCCCTGAACTGCTTGCTGCTTTAGCAACCAATGGTCAGTGCTTCCGTCAGCCCAGGCCGGGCAAGCCCCGCCCAAAATGGGAGGGCCGGGCAGGCTGACTCAGTAGGTCAACCGCTGCACCCTGGAAGAGCTGTACGATTCATCCACTAGCCGATAATCACATCTTCCCCTCTTCCTTCATCTTACTTTAAAACCAGTGTACTGGCTTCACCTTCAAAACGGAGTAACTTGCTTGTAGCCTAGGTCATTGCCCTCAGGGGCCCTGGTTACTGATGAGAGGGGTGGTCATCTCTGGTTTTCAAAGCTGTTTTCACTTTCACAACCTTAGATCTCCTGAGTAGCCCCTGATCTACATTCTTATTGTAGAGCAAACAGGGAGTCTGTGCTGACTGCTGTGTCCACAGCACATGTGCTGAATAAACAGCAGAGGGAGATCCAGTGGGGCAGGAAAGCTCTGGCACTTCATAATGAGCATAGACAACCCCGGGGTGGGTTTGGAGTGACCTGAGTGCTCACTAGAGGAAGATTGGCCTCACTCTCTTGAAGAAGGTATTCAGGGGTGGCCAGGACTTCCTCAGCTTACAAGTTGTATTTCTTAGAGGTTCCTAAATTAGCCTGTTTCCTATTTTAGGGGTCCTTACCCTGCTGTATTCCCTTTCTTACTTCTCTGGCTTTGCAGTGCATTTTCCTTCTGCTCTGCCCTGTGAAGAATGTGAACTAGGTGTCCCACAGCCAGTTCCAGTTTCTGGGATCTTTGGGCATTTGTTGTGAAGTGCTCTGCCACTTGAGCTTGGGCACGGGTATTTTTAAACCTCTGTGGTGGCTGACTCCTTTCCTGAGATATTTCAGAACTGGGGTGGGATGCCACAGCCTTCTCCCATAGGTGACTCATTCAGTTCAGTTCTCTTATGTTGCTGGACTTCTAGAGCCAATCCAGGCAAGGCTGACTCCCTGTAAGCCCACTGCCATCTGAAGCCAGATCCTGGCTGTGTGAGGAGAGAGGGGAAAGGGTGTGGTTCCCCTGGAATTCATCCCACAGTGGACCTTGAATTGGCTGCTCTCTCCAAGAGAACTGCTTTCCAGATGAATCATGCCAGATTCTGGTTTATAGCATTCTCTAGAGTATAGCATTCTTTGGCATGCTGATTCCTGTACTTTTCTGGGGATTAAGGGGTAGAACTTTTGACTCTTAAAGTGTAATTTTTCAATCCTCATGTTTACAAACTCCACCTTCTCTGTAACAGACAGCATTTACGGATCTGTGTTGAGTATGCATGTGTCAGCGGAAGGAACCAGACTGAAAGCATGTCTCCAGTTCCTATTGAGACTCTTCAGGGGAAGTTGCCAGCCTCTCCTTCAATCTCTGCTCTAAACTTATTCTTGACGGGTTTTTTTTTTTGAGTGGTATATTACAGTCTCAATTCAAATTCACCTGTTTCCTATCCAGTAGCAATATTACGTGGTGTTAACCAAAGCTACTCCATTCTGGCTAAAGCATGCCCTCCAGTTAAGCAAAATTTATTGGGCTCCTATTAAGTACCAGGCATTGGGTCTTGATGAGACATATGCCCCTAGATTATTATACCTGAATATAATGATCTGACACATCCTTTCCTTTCTTTTTTTTAAAATTAAATTTATTTATTTTTTTATTGGCTGTGTTGGGTCTTCGTTGCTGCGCGTAGGCTTTCTCTAGTTGCAATGAGCGGGGCTACTCTTTGTTGCAGTGCATGGGCTTCCCATTGCGGTGGCTTCTCTTGTTGCGGAGCATGGGCTCTAGGTGTGTGGGCTTCAGTAGTTGTGGCACGCAGGCTCAGTAGTTGTGGCAAATGGGCTTAGTTGCTCCACGGCATGTGGGATCTTCCCAGACCAGGGTTCGAACCTGCGTCCCCTGCATTGGTAGGCGGATTCTTAGCCACTGCACCACCAGGGACGTCCCTTACCTTTGTTTTAAACTATTCACAATGAAAAGCTCTTCCTTTCCCACTGCACCCCAGACTGTGAGAGTAGCTCTTTTGTCTAGTGCTGCCAAAAGTATATCAGATCCCCAAAGGAATTAGGATATACTATTACTTGTTCCTTCTCAAGGAAGTAGATAATGGGCTTTGGGTAGCTTTTATTTGGGTAGGGCAACTGCATGTTACTACCAAAGATGCAAATGTCTTTGTTACAATCAATAACAAGTTCAGAACTTTAGTAAAGAATACATGGGAAAAAAAAAAAGAATACATGGAATTCCCTGGTGGTCCAGTGGTTATGACTCAGCACTTTCATTTCAATGGCCTGTGTTCAGTTCCTGTCGGGGAACTAAGATCCTGCAAGCCACACAGTGAGGCCAATACATGCTCAGGAGACAAAATTCATTTTTAAGCAGATTTCTAGACCCTAGAATGACTGAACAAGGTTACCTAGTTAAGCTTGGAGAGTTGAAGTTTTTATATTAACCAGGCTTGATTGTGTGGGTTGTTGGTATTCAGCCATATCCATATTGAAGAGGCCAATTTACCAGCGCTAAGAGAAACAGAGAAACGTCTGTTCTTTCAGTAAGTGCTTTGTCAGTTAAAAGGAGGGGCACTGATCTTGCTTTTCCAAATAATTAGTATTTTTATTCTTCATTAGGTGATTTATGCAAAATTAGAAGGCAACTAGATAAATCCCTTATTCAGAGCACCAATACCTAAACTGCCTATTTCCATCAGCAGGAGGCATAAAACCTGAGTGAACTGGTCCTTATATTCATTCAATTTTATAGCTGAAAAGGATTGAATGAATGAGCTAATCACCCTCTTCCAATCATTCTCAAAAGACTGGTAATTCATGTCGCTTAAAAGTTAATGTAAATTGTTTCTTTACATCCTTTAATAGGTTCCAACAGACCTCACCAAAATGCCCTCTCAAATGGAACACGCCATGGAAACCATGATGTTCACATTTCACAAATTTGCTGGGGATAAAGGCTACTTAACAAAAGAGGACCTGAGAGTACTCATGGAAAAGGAGTTCCCTGGATTTTTGGAAGTAAGTGTTGAAAGGCTCAGAAAGAACCAGAACCAGATGTAAAAATCAATGCTTCTGGGCCCTAGTTCCTTTCCCTTCCTCTTTCCAGCCCTTCCCTGTAGAAGTCACTACTAGAAAGGTGTTTTCATTCATTTACTTATTAAACATTATTGAATGCCTACTGTTTGTAAGATACTAGGGGAGGAAACAGAAGGTAAAGAAGACAGCCCCTGCCCTCAAGGAACTTACAGTTTGTAAGTGAAATGAGACTACACACAAATCACCATAATGCGAGGTGTTAGAAGGATTCCATCTGGAGTCATCTGTGTCCATTGAGACAGAGTTGCAGGAAAGAAGGCCTTTCACCAGAGTAATCAACCAGGTTGCCTTGTTGCCCTCAGGTCCATAAACCTGGCACTGGAGGTACCACATCCTGGTCACATCCACCTTGAGCAACTTGAATCTCCCTTCTTAAATTAAATCCCTTTAGATAAAGGCTTTAAAATTTTTTTCCAACACTGCTCTAAAGCAATGGTGTCAAGTATCTGCTGAATGACAGCCAAGTGGCACTCCAGAAATAACTGCTTTTCACATTGAAAATGCAATGAGAACACAGGAGCACAGTTTGAGTTTATGCCTCACCTTTGACAGATAGAGGGGTCCGTGAAGACCAGAAGAGGATCTGCCGTGAGCTCAGATACATCATTCAGGACATTAGGCAACAAGGCACAGTTGCCCTTTTATATCATAGGCCCTCAAGAGACGGTTGTTGCGTTTCACTGAAGCTGAAACATTGCCTAACAAAATATTAGATTGAAATGCAGGCCGTTCTCTCCCTGCCACAGCCAGAGTCATTTGAAGGGATCAGTACTGTGTTTGGTGTGCATTAGCCTCTAAAGGGTGAAGGGAGGAGATGGTAAAAGAGAGGGTTCTGCCTCTTGTCATCTGCCTGGTAAACAACATTAATAAAGCCCCTGACTCCTGACTCATTAAACATAGGGTTTTGTAGTACATGATGATTTACATGTTATCAATACCAGTCAGATAAACAGATATAAATAACTTAACTAGTATCTCAGAGCTGCAGTTATCACAATTCTATCCCAGAATGAGTTAGAGGATACTGTTGTTCTGCTTTTGTACAGTTCTGTGATAAGCCCCAGACCAGGACCCTAACTGGGAAGGTTGCTTCAGCTTTCTGTGCCTCAGTTCCTGCCTCTGGAAAATGAGAGGCTAGACATGATTATCTCCAAGACCACTTTCACTTTCTGTGATCCTTCCAGGCAAGCATAAAATTCAAGGACAAAATGTGGTCATTGTAAACCTGCCCATCACACAAACAAAGGCGTTCTCGGTCTACTTCTGAACACTTATTAATTGTGTTGTTGCATAAGTTAGAAGCCAGGATGATATCACATGAGACGAAGATCCTTCCTCCCTAAAGGCTTTGTGGCTTGGTAAACATAAAGTGTTCAGTACTGAGTACTGAACATGGCAGTATAATTTATTCTAAGCATGGGGTCATAATTCCAAGCACACCCACACTCACTGCATTCACAGATCGTTTTGTTTCTGAAGTTGACCCCTTATGTCATCCAAATTTCACTCCTTCTGACCACAGCCAGGAAGCTGGGGTTAAGGCCAGAATTAACTGAAACCCACCAAAAGCAGAGGTAGCTGCATAGACAGGTTATAGTTGATTGCTTAGGGCGTGTAGGAAATGCTGCTGCTTTACCTTAAGGGATTTCTGAGTGCAGTTTATAAACATCCAGCACACTTGAGACACTGAGTATCAGTTCCCTCACTCATTTATACAATCAATGAAATTCATAAATATTTTACCTGAGTCTTTTAACACCTGTAAAGGGCCATAATTCCCTCTGGTTGATGGCATGGACCCTACAGGAGAAACCACACTTTCCAACTTCTAAGCATCATCACTACGAAAAGGAATGATCAAGCCAATCACCTTGAAAACAGAGTAAAAGAAAAAACAAAGGGGATCTTACCTGCTCATCTTAGTTGCATGTATTCATGCTAGGCATTGAGAATCATGGGGAGTTTTATAACTCCATCACACATACTGCTTTTGAAGTACATCCAGTGTAAAGCAAAGAGTACATCCAGCAAAGAGTATAGGATGGCATAGATTGACCAACTTATTAAGAACAGAAGCAATCTTAGAAACACTCTAGTCCAACCTCAATTCTTAGTTGTTACACGAAGGCCCACCAAGCTGTGTGACTTACTCTAGGTCACCTGGCTAATATGATATGAAGCCACTCTAGACTGGCCTCAGCTGTGCCAAGAAATGAGAACCATCTGCCTGAATTATTTAAACCTAACACACCCCAGGGCATCATTAACACCTCTTTAAAATCCATAGGACAATGATCTGAAATTTACTCCCTAAATAATCGCATGAGGTCTTTCATAGGAGTTTCCTTCTTTAAGGACTTGACCATGCTCTCAGGAATGAAAGCTTGTCAAGAGAATATAAGTTTAAACTAAAAAATGGGGGAATTTAGGGTGGTTCTCAGACAGAATTTTGTGATTTTGAAAACTGTGGTAACAGTTGGACTGTAAGTAAAGCATGTCAGAAGGCCATGCTGGTTTCTAAGTGGACTGAGAGTTCAGAGTTGTGAGTCTCCCTTCTCTGGCACTGAATCTCCTCTTTCTAGAAATAGGCTGTTTCTAGTCCCTGAGTTATATAAGAGTGGAGTTATATAGAAGAGTGCCATGGAAACCTCTTTCCTAGCTTGAAATAAATATGAATTTACTGAAATGCTCCCTCAAAGCAGAAAAATACATTTAGACGACCTCCAAAGATCACTATGACCTAAAGCAAGAATTCAAATAATTAGGAGATTATATATATAGCTGTCAGCAATACAAATCAAAGAAGCTCGTCATTGCAACCATTGACTCGTATTTCTTGCCTCTGTCCTTTTTTTTTTTTCAGAATCAAAAAGACCCTCTGGCTGTGGACAAAATAATGAAGGACCTGGACCAGTGCCGAGACGGCAAAGTGGGCTTCCAGAGCTTCTTTTCACTAATCGCTGGGCTCACCATCGCGTGCAATGACTATTTTGTAGTACACATGAAGCAGAAGGGAAAGAAGTAGGCAGCATTGAGCAATTACTCCCACCCTGATAAGAATTCTCATAAAGGGTCACTTAAGGAATCTGCCCCACAGCTACCCCTGTATAAGGATTTCCTGAGCAGATTGGGACCCTTAGAAAATGTACAAATAAAATCCACCTCCACCTTGAGAAGCAGAGAAAGAAAAGTCAATTAAAGCCAGATAAGCTTTTGATTTTTATATTGCTTGCATCCCCTTGCCCTCAATAAACAAATCCCTTTTTTAGTTCTGAATTTGAGACAGAATGTTTGTTCTTCAGAAACGTTTGTTCCCTGCTTCATTCACAAAGAGCCCACATGCCCTTAAGCATCTAGCGCAAGGCAGAGCTCTTTCCACAGAACCTGCAAAATGGGAAAGCACTCTCCACTCAGGCCTGGAGTCTAACTTCTCAAATTGATCTGCCCTGTAGCTGTTCCTAGCTGAAGGACAACAACTCCAAGGATTAAAAGAAGGCACTTCAGGGTATATTCCACCTTTATAATTCCTGAGCGTAGTCCTGCCCAGTTAAATCTGCCTTTCCAACTAGCACTTTGTATGCCTGAGATGTCTGAGTCCATTTTTCATAGCAAAGTTTCAGCAAACTAGGGTAAGAATAGTTCCATAATACAACTAATCAAAATCAGAGTCTACTGTGATGCCTCTAACAATATAACGTTAACATTTTTAGAGCTGTCATGAGATGCCATGATTGTACTAAGATGTCAGGAAATAGGCTAACCATGATTTATAATATAATGGGGCAGTGCTTTTTTGTGGAAAATGAAATGCCAGTACTTATGTCTTGATAAATAGCAGAATGTTTCTCCCAGCCCTTTCTGTGTCTCTTACAAGCTTCAGCAGATATGCATTCCATAGCTATTATTAAATAGCTATGCTTATTAATAATACAGTATTCTATATTTTTGTGGAGAGATGAGGTATTAATTGGCACATGAAATTGTCCCAATTAAATAGGTCAGTGAAGATGGCAACATCAATATAACTCTGGGGGAAAGTTCAATATAAGGTCATCCACCATCACAAGGAAAAGCATGCAAAAGGGAACACGATAGTCCAAAACTATCTTTGGGGAAAGGATATCTGTAATAAAATCAAGGCCAAAGATAAAATTCCAACCATTTTATTTTGTCTCAGCCAACAAATGAACAAGGTAAGACAACTTATCTTGTTAGCTATAGTTAACAGATAGCTTTGCAGCTATAGAGTTTTATCAGTCAGCAGGTTTACAAAGAGAGGGATTTACTACAAGATATTAAATGGAGGAGCGGAATTGGCTAGCTAAAAACTGACTCGAGGAGTGATTCCCAAATCCATGCTATAGAACTGGGCCCCCAAGGGAACTGCTGGCTCAGGAA
>NW_006787556.1:1138712-1148245 GCF_000442215.2 Lipotes vexillifer | reverse complement strand
GTCAGAAGGCTGCCGGTGGAACTGGGAAGCTGTTGCTAAAGCTAGCAGCTCCAGAACCACACAACCCATGGCACAGTCCACACTACCAAATATGCGTACCCATTACCCTGCCTCTTTCCACACATGACTTGGCTCCCACATCCAAGTATCAAAGAAGTGCATCTCATTACCAGAAACTCAATCACATCAAAACCTGAACTGCGAGGGAGTCTGGCAAATGAAGTTTTACATTCTCCAACCTCTACACACTAGGAGTTGGCATGCTGGTCCACCATATCTGCCACAGTGACAATTCTTAATTCTAAGAGAAATCTTCCGATGGTCCTAGAGACTGTCATACAGAATGAAGTAAGTCAGAAAGAGAAAAATATCGTATAATATTGCTAATATGTGGAATCTAGAAAAATGATACAGATGAACTTATTTGCAAAGCAAAAATAGAGACGCAGACATAGAGAACAAACGTATGGATACCAAGGGGGGAAGGGGGAGTGGGACGAATTGGGAGATTGGGATTGACATATACACTACTACGTATAAAATAGATGACTAATGAGAACCTACTATATAGCACAGGGAACTCAGTGCTCTGTGGTGACCTAAATGGGCAGGAAATCCAAAAAAGGGGATATATGTATACATATAGCTGATTTACTTTGCTGTACAGCAGAAACTAACACAACATTGTAAAGTGACTATACTCCAATAAAAATTTAAAAAAAATAAGAGAACTCTTCCAACCTGTAGGTTAAAGAGATTATTGCTCTAAGGAAATGAGACTCTAAAAGATAACCTCTGACAGCTACAGGGAATAGAGAAGCAAACTGGCTCATCCCAGTAAGGCAAACTTGTATCAGTCCAAATTTACCCTTTTAGTTTACACCACCTGCATCCTGGGGCAACTGTGTTTACTGGGTGTTCAGTTTGCAAATGGGCAGGTGAAAGTGTAACACAGGGATATTATAGGCTCAGATGTCCCCAAATCCACAGCAAGCTTTCACACTCTAAGCCTCTTTACCTGAAAACAGAAAGAGAACTATTCCAGGAGAGAGGGCTCTGTGGCTAGGATAGAGGAATTATCATTCATCTTCACAGTGGATTTGTAGGGTCTAAAAATTTCTAAAGCAACGTATTATTCCCAGAACATGGCCTCAGATGCTCTGGCCAGGGAATCATCTGAGTCACTGTATTTGGGGTGTGGGGGGGGGGGGTGTTTTAGAGCAAATAACCATTTCCAGATGAAAGCAATAATAAGTACAAAATGCATTTTTTCAGTTATATCTAAAATTACCCACATCGCTTTGCTATTATCCATCCACAGGTAGTTTCTATTTTTTGGGGGGGGGGGGGGGGGGGGCTGGGAGGAGAGGAGAGGGAAAGTGGACAATAACATACTTTTTCTCACCTTAGCCTCATTGCTCGAAGCACTTAGTAGGGAGCTAGTACAAGGAAAATTAAAAGGCTATTTATGGTTTGAAATCCTACACGGCTTTCCATGCCAACGAAAACACAGGGCTCCCACAATCTGACCTGCTGAAACAGCCGTTCAGGCTTTCAGAGCCACAGCCTAATGGCTCCCAGGGGCAAAGCTGCAATTATGCCAACAGTCATCAAGAGGAACCATCTGGAAAATTCCACTCATTCTGCTACACGGCTGAGTTGTAAAAGCAGATCCTGCCCCTCCCCACACCCAGCTGTGAAGGAAGAATGATTGACAGTACACAAAGCCAGTTTCAAACATGCTGCAGAGCTGACCTTGAAAAACACCTCATTTTCTCTCTTGGACCCTGACCATGAGCCAATTACTTGTGATTTAATACTTTTCTATCCAACTCATCTCAGTGGGAGACCAAGGGCAAGTATATAAACCTCTCTCTCAATTCGACCAATTTGAAAGTGATTGTTCAGGTAACTTCTCTGGCTCTTAACCACAGAGGAATAGTTGTGAATAGAAGTTCAGTCATTTGGCAAATATTTACGAGGGCGACTATATGAATGACACCAAGCAAAGTTCTGTGGCAGATATAAAGAAGCAGAACAGGGCCTGCTTGGGGAGATTATAATCGGGTTGCAAGTGAATAGATAAAACAGACAAAAAGTTAAATAACAACACAACAGAGGATTGGCAAAGGTGAGATGTGATAGGCACCCTTGGTCACTGTTGGTAAGAATGTAATTTATACAACCTCCGGAGGAGGCAAAAGTTGGCAGTAGGTACCAGGATCCTCTGATGTGTCTTCTTGGATCCAATATTTCTATCCCTAAGCATTTCTCGTAACAAAGTAATCAAAGATAGTGACAAAGATTTATATGCAAAGATATTTAACGCAGCATTCTTTAGAATAGTTAAAACCCAAATAAAACCTCCATGTCCAACGATACGGTTATGGTTAAATAAGTTAAGTGTAGATGCACATGGGATACTATATGACTCATGAAAACCATGACTGAAGAATATTAAATAAGATGGGGAATTGTCTATGTAAAGTAAAGCAGACAGCAAAATTGGTATATAATGGTATTCTTCCCTTTTTAAAATACGTGTCTGCATACACACACAGACAAAGACCAAAGGAAATACACCCACGTGTGTTTTAGTTTCCAAGGTAGGAGTTACTGGCCTGGGAAATTGTTCTCTTCCAGAAGAAGTTTATGAGCTTATTTTAATTTTCTTCTCTACACACTGCTACGTTACCTAAATTTTCTATAATAATTCTACTTTTGCAATCTGGGAAACAAAATTCTAAATAGTATTTTTTTAAGTGCATGTGAGGGGCTTCCCTGGTGGCGCAGTGGTTGAGAGTCCGCCTGCTGATGCAGGGGACACGGGTTCGTGCCCCGGTCCGGGAAGATCCCACATGCCGCGGAGCGTCTAGGCCTGTGAGCCATGGCCGCTGAGCCTGTGCGTCTGGAGCCTGTGCTCTGCAACGGGAGAGGCCACAACAGGGAGAGGCCCGTGTACCGCAAAAAAAAAAAAAAAAGCACATGTGTATTTATTGAGGGTCTACCATGAGTCAAGACCTGTATGAGTTACTTCTTAAACATTATCTTATTTAGCCCTCACAGTAACCCTCTTATGGTATTATAATATCCATGTTACAGATAACAAAACTAAGACTCAAGTAACTCCCTCAAAGTCCCACAGTGACAATGTCAAGATTTGAACTCAGATATTGTCTTTTTCTTTCTTTCTTTCTCTTTCTTTTTTCTTTCTTTATTTCTCTTCTTTCTTTCTTTCTTTCCATTCTGCAGCTGTGTCAAGATGCTATTTGCATGTTATAACATTCAAAAGAGTAAAATCATTGTGGGCTGGGCAAGACTAGTCAGAGAAGGTTTTGTATAAGAGGTAGGATCTTATCTGGTCTTCAAAGAGTAGAAGAAATTTGGATAACAGTGTTCTTACTACAATCCAGGTTCTGTTCTAGTGCTTTACAAATATTAACTCATTGCTCCTCCCAACTTATGAGGTAGGTGCTATTACTTTACAGGTGGTTTGACCAGGGTACCAAGCTTAAGTGGTGGGGGGGCAGAATTTGAACGTAGACCATCTACTCTTCCCTGGTGCATCTCTGGACATGGTAATGATAGCACAAAGTAATATCCAGACAAAGAACACCTGGGAGGCCTTTCACAGTCCAGCAGGCTAGAATGGAGTGTATTCACATAAGGAAGTGCATGTAGGTGGCACAGGAAAGGTAGGAGGTGATAAGTGAATGATAACTGGGAAATAGTAAATGATATGAGAAGTGTGGTGGGTGAGGTCACTGGATTAAAAACTCTACAAATCTAAGGTTTGAGTTATCTCTACTCCTTTGGGAGACAGAGATGAGCCTCTTGTTTAAAAGGAGGTAATCAGCAGAAAATGTGTTCTTGTGAATGTTCTACCCACTTTCTTCTAGCTTTCACATTCCAGTCACATTCCAGCTACAAAAGATAAAGCAGGGTGGGGATTCTTTGTCTTTCTAAGAAGCTCTGAGAACAGAGGAGGAAGGAAAAAAATTGACCTCTGCCAAGTCATGCCAAAACCAAGAGAGGGAGAAAATCAAGATGATGGGGCCATAAGGTCTGGGTGAGAAAGCTGCCTCCATGGAACACGAATTCACCTTGTTTCCCACCATGAGTCCCATTTACCTGCAAAATGGCATGTTCACTCCAACTGTAGCTACCCTATATATATATATATATTTTAAATTAATTTATTAATTTATTTTATTTTTGGCTGCGTTGGGTCTTCGTTGCTGCGCGCGGGCTTTCTCTAGTTGCGGTGAGCCGGGGCTACTCTTCGTTGTGGTGCGCGGGCTTCTCATTGCGATGGCTTCTCTTGCTGCAGAGCACAGGCCCTAGGCGTGCGGACTCAGTAGTTGTGGCTCAAGGGCTCTAGAGTGCAGGCTCGGTAGCTGTGGTGCACAGGCTTAGTTGCTCCGTGGTGTATGGGATCTTCCTGGAACAGGGATCGAACCCGTGTCCCCTGAATTGGCAGGCAATTCTTAACCACTGCGCCACCAGGGAAGTCCCTGTCCTATATTTTTTTAGGGTACAGTCTGGAACAGTTATGTAAAAGTAAAAATGGTCGTGTTATTAAAGTTTTCTTTAACATTTATACATCATCCTTTCAATAAGATTGACCAAAGGTGGAAAAATAATTTCAATTAGCTCTCCAGACACAGAACTTGTACTGCTCAATGTAAAAATCCTATTTGTCACGTTAATGAGCAGCCCCTGCATTTCGGGTTCTTCCTGCAAAGGTTCAGCCTGTCCCTTTCAAGCTCTTCTGGGCATATCCATCAAGGCTCTGATGAGCATTAATAGCACTTAGCCTCAAGCCTGTTCTTCTAGAAGGAGGAAGGAGATGATTCAGCTTTGGTCTCAGCAGGGAGGACTCTGCTCTGTCCTACCCAATCCTGGGTGAGTCAGCACACAGAGCCGGGTTTCTTGGCATTCTTACAAATTTTACAAATGTTAAAATTTCCTTTCAACGACGTGATTTAAAGCACTACAGGAGTAGCAAACGACACAGAAAATGTGGTCACTGGCCTACAAAGAGTTTACAGTCTGGTGGAACAAGAGCTGTACATATCACAGCAACAATACACGACAGCGCGTGAGGCAAAGAAATAGCATCAGTGGTGTTAGCTCTGATGGTTGGGGGTTTCATGGAGGAAGCATCTTGGCCACAAAGGACTGAAAGGAAGATCCACTTTGGGCAGGGAAGGCCGGGAAGAACAGAGAGGAACACATAGAAAACGTGGAAAGGCAAGAAGGAGCAGTGAGAAGCCTGACAGGGCTGCGACCTGGGATGGGAGTGCTGTCAGATGGAGGATGGACACGGACCTCCTCACAGCTAATGGGGGGTGGGGGCCGCTGGTAGGATTCATCAAGGTGTTGAGCAAGGGAGTGGTATTTCAGCACAATTAATGCGACACAAGTAACAGATGTGGGAGAGACTAGAGACCTACCAATCAAGTCTACTGCTCACTGGACTGCTGTGAAAACACTTAGGGAGATCTCAATGTGCTGATTTGGAACGGTCTCCAAGACACAGTATTAGAGTAAAAAAGTACAGAGGAGTATGCATCTGTCTGTCTATGTGTCTATTAAACGACCATTTGTGAAGAAATGACCGGGGATAATGTAAGCACATAATTACTTAAATATGCAGAAAACATATCCAAAAAGAATATACAAGAAACTGATGAAACTGGATGATTCTCGGAAAGAACAGGATGGCTGCAGGAACAAGAATTGGGAAGGAGAATATTTATGTGTCCTTTTGTATCATTAGAATTTGAGTCCATGTAGAGATACAAAAAATAAATAAAATTATACTTTAAAAAATAATTCATTGTTTTAAAAAATATTTTAAAGAACTTTCCTGTCTTTAGTAAACATGTATTGTTTTAATAATCAAAGCATCACATTATTCTCTTAAGATTTTATGTGCATATTGTAATAATCTGAGTAAGATAAGTTAAGGTTCGGACTAGAGGAGGCAAGAATGTAAGGATGAGGTGGATGCAAACAGACAGAATGATATCGAAAGCGAGGATGGGTATTGGAATTGAAGAAGAATTTATTCTTCAAAGGCCACTCTTCACACCGAATATATACGATAAACAGCAGATAATTAGGATCTGCTAAGGATTCCCTAAGCCTGTGCTTCTTCACACTGTGGCCAGGGGGTTTTGGGTGAGAGTCACCGACAGAGTTTACTCAAGTTATAGCCTCAGTAGGGAGCACTTTTCTGGAGCACCCACTTTACTTAATGGTGTCATTTAAAACAATTTTATATTAAAACAGATCTTCAGCATAAAACACAGACAGGACTTCTAAGAAAATTCCCTCCTACAGGGTGTTCCTTTTGGCTGCACCTTTTGGATACCTCCCCACAACACACACACACACACACACACACACACACACACACACACTTTTCTGGAGCACCCACTTTACTTAATGGTGTCATTTAAAACAATTTTATATTAAAACAGATCTTCAGCATAAAACACAGACAGGACTTCTAAGAAAATTCCCTCCTACAGGGTGTTCCTTTTGGCTGCACCTTTTGGATACCTCCCCACAACACACACACACACACACACACACACACACACACACACACACACGAGGAAGGTATTCACTTTCCTCTGCTACAACCAGCACTTTGGAGGACCCACTTGAGAAGCCCACATTGGGCAGCCAGGCTCACCCCATGCAATGCAAACAGCCCCATGTGGCAAGCTTCCAGCATCCTCACACCCCTTCTACCCTTAGACCCCCACCATTTACCCTGACCCTCTGGGCCCTTCACTTTCCTGTCTCCCCCATGTCTGACCTCTTTGTTTATGCTCTTATTTACCACCCTGCTCCAACTTTAGGACTGAGGCACACTCACACTTTGCATGCTAACAATACTGACTTCCATCCTTAACAGAGATTCTCCCTAATCTACGTTCTCTCAGACCACCCTGAAAAATCTAGAACCTTCTACACGACTGCAGTCTCCTAGGCAGCACCACTCCCACCAGGCATTCTCAGGTCACAGATCCAGGGACCAGAACACAAAACAAAGTATTTAAAAACTGTAACAGGACTCAATGACCCATTAAAATGGGTGGAAAATAGAAGTATTAGTTGCACCTTCAAAATCTATGCAAGCTTGACCCCTTGGGCTGGGGGCTGGGGTGGCAGACTTCCAAAAGAAGCCCAACTGCAGTGAATCATTATATACGAGGATTTGTCTAAACCAAATCCTGAATTTGACCTGGCATTAGCCTATAGACTTTGCACATTCCCTGCTGGGATCTGTCAGCAACACTGTGGGTCAGGTGTGTGACCTTTGCCGCTCCTGTGGCCTCCACTTACACTTCATGGACCAGGTTTTGCCTTCTTATCCCTCTCCTTCACTGGCCTCCAACTCTCAGTCTGGGCCTGGTTCTGCCTTCTCAGCACTGACCACTCATCACAGTGGGAACAGGAAGAGGGAGGAGTCAGAGGAGCTGCTTGAGTGGACAAAAGATTGAGAGGTCCACTGACAACATCCCAGAAGCCTGGGAGAGGGGCTTGCGAGCCCTGTGATGAGAATGCTTGGGAGGTACCTGGTACAGTACTTAACGTTAGGGCTCTGGAGTCAAGCAGACCTGTGCTCAAATCCTGCCTGTTACTGTCAACTTTATGACATATTGATAAGAATAGGTACCACCTATTGCCCATTTTCTATTGGCCAGGCATTCTGCTGAGCTCTTAATATGCTTTATCTCATTTAATCCTCACAGAAACACTTTGAGTTGAGTATTCTTATTGTCCCCACATTACAGATGAAGAAACTGAGCTGCAGAGAAGTTAAGCAATTTGTCCAAGGTCACAAAACTTTTTTAGTGGTAGAGCTGTGATTCATACCTAGGTCTGACTCTGAAGTCTATGCCTTTAGTCAAATAACTATTGAGTAGACAGGGAAGAATTCAGAAAAACAGATTTGAGAATCAAGTCTAGTTATTCTCGTCATTAGAGACCAACAATCCCAGCCTGCAGTGCAATATCGTAATTGTTTAAGAGTCCACACTCAGGAGCCGGATCTTCTGGGTTCAAATTCTGGCTTTGCTACTTACAGGCTGTGTAACCTTGAGCAAGTTACTCAGACTCTTTGTCCCTCTGTTTTCTCCTATGTAAAATGGAGACAACAGAACCTACCTCAAAGCGTTGCTCTAGGATTAAATTATTATGTCTACAACACCTAGAACAATGCTTGGCACTATATAAATATTGACTATCATTAGTCATGCAACTTTTTCTTAGTTTAAGTTTAGGAAGTTGGAAGGAGAAAGACAAAATCCTGGTAGGTTATATGCCAGGGAATATTATAAAGCCACATAATTCATCTTCCAACCAGCAGGTCCCTCCCTACCCTCAAGCTACACAAAATAATGCTTTGTTGAAAGAGCAAGAGCTTTGGAGTCACAAAGACTTGGGTTCAACGCTTACTTCACCACCTCCTCTGTAGCCCTGGGCAAGTTACTTGACCTCTTTGAGCTTCAGTTTTTTCATTTGTAAGACAGACCCAATTATATCCAAGTGGCAGGACTGTTAGGAGGAATAAAGGAGATAATTATATAAAATATGCATATTGGTGTTTCTCAGCCATACACAGAGGCAGAAGCAAGGTTGTTTATTCTAGCCAAGTCTTGCTCAGGAAGAAAAGGCAGACCTTTGGTACTGAGTTGGTCAAACATTAATTAAGGGCAGCCTCTTCTGCTAGATCTCTACCAAATAACACCACACATTTGTGCCAGTAAAAGCTCTTTCCATTCTAGCTTATCAAGTCATAAAACAAGGGAATAACTAAATGTTAGTCATTTTCAGGGGACTTCCTATGGGGAACTTAAGCTTATAAAATACTGCAGACAAATGAGCATCACAGTTTGGGTTCAAAGCAACCTAGGGGTCAGAAGACCTAGGTTCTCCTTTTTCACTTTGAGCAAGTTATCTAACTTTGCAGGGTAACTTGAAAATTGGGGAAAACAATATCCATCCCTGTAGAACAATATCCATCCCTGTAGAGTTTTGTAATGACTAAATGCCATAATATATAACCCACACTGATTCTTTCCTGCCTTTCTCCTTTTCAAATAGACCAGACATCTCTCTTCCCCCTAAGGTTAATCCCTCCTCCTGTGCTCTAGTTCTCAGCTCCTGCCTGACTTCTAAGAGATTTCACTCCACCAGTCATCTACTCTCTTCTATACCTTCTTCCCATCACTCCCTCTACCAGCTCATTCCACTCGTTTCCATCAGGGTTTATGTATGCCTAAATCTTCCTACTGGAAGAAAAAAATACTCCCTTAGATCCATATTCTACAAATTTCTTGAAAAAAAATTAATCTCACCTGCTATCTCCATTTCCTCACCTCCTCCTTCTTAATTCTTTCTGCTCTATATTATGTCCATACCACTCCACAGAAAATGTTTTCGCCTAAACTACCAAAAAACTCCCTCCAATAGATAATTTTTAGCCTTTAATATATTTGACCTTTCAGCAG
>NW_006787556.1:1081842-1138634 GCF_000442215.2 Lipotes vexillifer | reverse complement strand
TCAGCAGGATTCACTCTTGTTGGCTATTCCTTCTTTTAAAACATTCTCCCCTTGGGTTCCGCAAGGTCTCGTTCTTCTGATTTTGCTCCTGCCTCTCAGGTTTATTCTTATTCTCCCTTGTTGGCATCTCTTCTTCCTTAAATGTTGATCTTTCTTAAGGATATTGCCTCAGCCCTTTTCTCTTCCCACATTAACTCTGCCCTGGGTAGTTTCATTCACCACACCTCTTCTCCCATTCAGTTACCATCAATATTGTAAAAACCCCACTTAGATGTTCCACAGGCTTCTCAAACTCAACATAAAAATTACAGATATGACTTTCCAGTCTGGCATGTAAGAAGTTTGGAAGTCACCACTCCACCTTAACAAGTAAAAAGCTGAACAAACTGAGAAATCAAAACTCTTCTTCGATCCATGGGAGAAGTGAGGTCACAGGGAAAACCACTGTCCCCCAAATTGGCTAGGTCAACAGGAGAATATAAAGAATCACAACCCACTAGAACAGAAACGTCCATAAGAATCAGTGTCAGAGTAGGGACATCTGAACTGTAACAAATTACTGGAGGCTCAATGTGGACAAGTCTGAAAGACAAAAACTCCAGGGAGGCCCAGTCACTGGGAGGCCCCCACACTTCTAAAAAGTTTAGCTCCTGAAGTTCCACCAAGTTCTCACAGTGACTATTAAAGAAAAATCCCAAAGTGCTTCCAGCGGGGAGAAGAGAAACGAACCATTATGAAATACTCCAGAGCATTCTGTTTTTCTTAACAAGGTCTGTCCTCAGAAGAAACTATTAAAACCAGAACTTGCTAGGGTTTTTTTTTTTTTTTTTTTTTTACTATTCCTGTGGTCACTTTTTACCTCTTAGGTCTCTCAACTCTAATTTCCAAGGACTTATTAAACATCTCCATCTGTATTTATTTATTTATTAAAAGCACAAAGCTCAAACATACTACATATCAGACACTGGGCTAGATGCTAATTAATGTGGCCCTTGCTAGGGTTTTATCACAGCCTAACTGACCTGAGGCAAGGGAAATACCCAACTCCAGCTGGCTCTAGCCTTTCACAGTTGGGAGAAGGAAATACCAAATTTCAGCCCACTGCAGCCACCTTGTCCCACCTAAAGGGAGGTAGGGAGGAACTGAGAAGTATGTGTGAAGTCCACAGTCTAGAAGCACAGGCCTACCAAAAGACTGAGATTAATCAGGACTATAGAATGCCTCCCCTCCCCTGACACCTTACCACTACTGTTACTAAAGGCCTATTTACAGCAGTTCCTTTTACCTAGTACATCATGTCTGGGTATCAAGAAAAAGTTACAAGACATACTAAAAGGCAAAAAATACAGTTTGAAGAGACAGAGCAAGCATCAGAACCAGACTCAAATATGGCAGTGTTGTTGCAATTACCTGACAGGTAACTTAAAACAACTATGCTGTGACTCAGTGAGAGAGAGGCATGGACATATATACACTTCCAAACGTAAGGCAGATAGCTAGTGGGAAGCAGCCGCATAGCACAGGGAGATCAGCTCGGTGCTCTGTGACCGCCTGGAGGGGTGGGATAGGGAGAGTGGGAGGGAGGGAGACGCAAGAGGGAAGAGATATGGGAACATATGTATATGTATAACTGATTCACTTTGTTATAAAGCAGAAACTAACACACCATTGTAAAGCAATTATACCCCAATAAAGATGTTAAAAATAAAAACAACTATGATTAATATGCTAAGAACTCTAATGGATATAATAGACAGCATGCAAGAACAAATGGGCAATGTAAGCAGAAAGATAGAAATTCTAAGAAAGAGCAAAAAAGAAAAGAGATCAAAAACTCAGCAACAGAAATGAAGAATGCCTTGAATAGGCTTATTAGTAGACTGGACATGGCTGAGAAATGAATCTCTGAGCTTGAGTATATCTCAGTAGAAACCTCCAAAACTGAAAAGCAAAGAAAAAAAGGTCTGAGAAAAACAGAATATTCAAGAACTGCAGAACAACTAAAAAAGGTGTACCATATGCATATTGGGAATACCAGAAGGAGAAGGAAGAGAGAAGAACAGAAGAAATATTTGAAACAATAATGACTGAGAACTCCCCCAATCAATGTCAGACACCAAACCACAGATCCAGGCATCTCAAAGAACAACAAGCAGGATAAATGCCCAAAACACTATACCTAGGCATATCATTTTCAAACTACAGAAAATCAAAGATAAAGAAAAAATCCTGAAAGAAGCCAGAGGGAAAGAACACACTACCTATAGAGAAGCAAAGGTAAGAATTACACCCAGCATTATGCAAGCAAGAAGAGAGTAGAGTGTAATATTTAGTGTTCAGAGGAAAAAAAATCCTAGAGTTTTGTATCTTGTGAAATTACCCTTCAAAAATAAAGGAGAGGACTTCCATGGTGGTGCAGTGGTTAAGAATCTGCCTGCCAATGCAGGAGACATGGGTTTGAGCCCTGGTCCAGGAAGATCCCACATGCCACGGAGGAACTAAGCCTGTGCACCACAACTAGTAAGCCTGCACTCTAGGGCCCGTGAGCCACAACTACTGAAGCTCACATGCCATAACTACTGAAGCCCGTGTGCCTAGAGCCCATGCTCCACAACAAGAGAAACCACCGTAATGAGAAGCCCATGCACCGCAACAAAGACCCAACACAGTCAAAAATAAATAAATAAATTAATTAATTATTTTAAATGAAGGAGAAATAAAGATTTTCTTAGACAAACAGAAACTGAAGGAATTTGTTGCCAGTAGATCTGTCTTGCAAGAAGTGTTAAAAGAAGTTCTCAGGACTTTCCTGGTGGTCCAGGAGCTAAGACTTCACGTTCCCAAAGCAGGGGGCCTGGGTTCAATCTCTGGTCAGGGAACTAGATCCCACATGCATGCCGCAACTAAAGATCCCGCATGCTGCAACAAAGGTCCTGTACACATCAGCGAATATCCCGTGTGCCACAACTAAGACCCGGCGCAGCCAAATAAATATTTAAAAAAAAAAGTTTTCTAGGGAGAAGGAAAATTATATAGGTCAGAAATTTGCAACTAAATAAAGAAAGAAAGAGCATCAGAAACGGAATAAGTGAAGGTAAAATTAAAACTTTTATTTTTCTTATTCTTAATTGATCTAACAGAAAATGGATTGTTCAAAATAATAATAGTAGCACTGTATTCAGTTATGCAACAGAAAAAAAAATCCGTAAGGACATAGATGAATTCAACAGTACCATCAACTGGATATAACTGACATCTATAGACTACTTCATCCAACAACTGTTGGATTCTTCTCAAGTTCATATGGAACATACACCAAGATGGACCATATCCTGGGCCATAAAACATACCTTGACACATTTAAAAGAAATCATACGATGACTGCTCTAATACCACAATGAAATTAAACTACAAATCAATAACATGGAGATTAAAAGCGCACCTCTAAATAACATATGTGTCAAAGAAGAAATCTCAAGCAAAACTTAAAAATATTTTGAACTAAATAAAAATAAAAACACAACTTATCAAAAGTTGTGGGATGCAGTGAAAGTGGTGCTTAGAGGGAAAGTTATAACATTGAACGCATATATTATAAAAGAAGAAAGCTCTAAAATCAATTACCGGGACTTCCCTGGGGGCGCAGTTGTTAAGAATCCGCCTGGCAATGCAGGGGACACAGGTTCAAGCCCTGGTCTGGGAAGATCCCACATGCCATGGAGCAACTAAGCCCATGCGCCACAACTACTGAGCCTGCACTCTAGAATCTGAGCCACAACTACTGAGCCACGTGCCACCACTAATGAAGCCCATGTGCTCTAGAGCCCGCTTGCCGCAACTACTGAGCCCACGTGCTGCAACTACTGAAGCCCGCACGCCTAGAGCCAATGCTCTGCAACAAGAGAAGCCACCACAATGAGAAGCATGCGCACCACAACAAAGAGTAGCCCCCACTTGCTGCAACTAGAGAAAGCCTGCGCACAGCAATGAAGACCCAACACAGCCAAAAAAATCAAATACCTAAGCTTCCACTTTAGGAAACTAGAAAAAGAAGAGTAAATTAAATCCAAAGTAAGCAGAAAAAAGAAGAAGAAGACAGCAACTTAGAGCAGAAACCAAGGAAACTGAAAACAGCAAATCAATAGGGAAAGTCAACAAAACCAAAAGCTAGTTCTTTGAAAATATCAATAAAATAAAAAAGAGAGAGAACACAAATTACTAATATCAGAAATGAAATAGGGTCATCACTACGGATCCCATGGACATTAAAAAGATAATAAAGGAATACTATAAACAACTCTATGCCCACAAATTTGATAACGTAGATGAAATGGACCAATTCCTTCAAAGACACAATCTGTCAAAATTTACAGAAAAAGAATAGACAATCTGAAAGCACTAGGCCCAGATTGTTTCAGTGGTAAATTCTACCATACAGTTAAGGAAGTACACCAATTCTATATATAATCTCTTTCAGAATGGAAAAGCAGTGAGAATACTTCCTAACTCATTCTGTGAGGCAAGCATTACACTAATACAAAGATCAGACAAAGGCGTTACAAGAAAACAAACTACAGACCAATATATCTCATGAACACAGATGCAAATATCTTTAACAAAATATACTTGACTCTTGAACAACACAGGTTTGAACTGTATGGGTCCACTTATACATGGAGTTTTTTTCTAATAAGTACATACTACAGTACTACATGATCTGCAGTAGTTCAATACTACATGATTGAATCCATAGATGTGTAACTATGGAAACAGAGACCAGACCATAAAGTTAAACACAGATATTTGGCTGTGGGGAGGGTGCCCTTAAACCTCTCATTGTTCAAAGGCCACCTACATTAGAAAATCGAACTCAACAATGTATAAAAAGAGTTATACACAGCGACCAAGGGAGATTTATCCAAGATAGGCAAGGTTGATTCAGCATTCAAAAATCAATTAATGATATGGGACTTCCCTGATGGCGTAGTGGTTAAGAACACGCCTGCCAATGCAGGGGACATGGGTTTGATCCCTGGTCTGGGAAGATCCCACATGCCACGGAGCAACTAAGCCCATTCGCCACTACTGAGTCTGCGCTCTAGAGCCCGCAAGGCACAACTACTGAGCCCACGTGCCACAACTACTGAAGCCCAGGTTCCTAGAGCCTGTGCTCTGCAACAAGAGAAGCCACCGCAATGAGAAGCCCACTCACCACAAGAAAGAGGAGCCCCCGCTTGCCACAACTAGAGAAAGCCCGCACGCAGCAACAAAGACCCAACACAGCCAAAAATAAATAAATAAAACTTAAAAAAAAAAACTTAAAAAAAATCAATTAATGACACAAATGAACCTACTTACAAAACAGAAACAGATTCACAGGCTTAGAAAACAAACTTATGGTTACCAAAGGGGAAAGGTGGGAGGGAGGGATAAATTAGGAGGTTGGAATTAACATATACACACTACTACATATAAAACAGATAATCAACAAGGACACACTGTATAGCACAGGGAACTCTACTCAGTACTCTGTAATAACCTATATGGGAAATCTGAAAAAGAATAGATACATGTATATGTATAATTGAATCACTTTGCTGTACACCTGAAACTAACGTAACACTGTAAATCAACTACAGTCCAATACAAAATAAAAATTTTTTTAAATATAATGTAATCCACCAAATCAAGCTAAATAAGAAAAATCACTTGATCTTATCAGCATATACCGAAAAAGCATTTGATAAAACCCAACACCTATTTGTAATAAAAACTATCAGTAAACTATGAATTGAGGGGAACTTCCTCAACCTGATGAAAAACATCTACCGAAAAACCCTACAGCTAACATCATACTTAATGCTGAGAAACAAGTAGCTTTCCCACTGAGATCAGGAATAAAGTAAGAATATCCCCTTTCACTAGTGCTTTTCAATATAATACTGAAAGTCCTAGCTAATGCAATAAGAGAGAAAAAGTAAACAAAAGATAGGCAGAATGGGAAGGAAGAAGTAAAACTGTCTTTGTTCACAGATGACATAATCATTTATGTAGAGAATCCAAAAGAATTGACAAAAAAATCTCCTAGGAAATGCAAATCAAAACTACAATGAGGTATCACCTCACACCGATCAGAATGGCCATCATCAAAAAGTCTAGAAACAGTAAATGTTGGAGAGGGTGTGGAGAAAAGGGAACACTCTTGCACTGCTGGTGGGAATGTGAATTGGTACAGCCACTATGGAGAACAGTATGGAGGTTCCTTAAAAAACTAGAAATAGAACTACCAAATGACCCAGCAATCCCACTACTGGGCATATACCCTGAGAAAACCATAATTCAAAAAGAGTCATGTACCAAAATGTTCATTGCAGCTCTATTTACAATAGCCAGGAGATGGAAACAACCTAAGTGTCCATCATCGGATGAATGGATAAAGAAGGTGTGGCACATACATACAATGGAATATTATTCAGCATAAAAAGAAACGAAATTGAGCTATTTGTAATGAGATGGATGGACCTAGAGTCTGTCATACAGAGTGAAGTAAGTCAGAAAGAGAAAGACAAATACCATATGCTAACACATATATATGGAATTTAAGAAAAAAAAATGTCATGAAGAACCTAGGGGTAAGACAGGAATAAAGACACAGACCTACTAGAGAATGGACTTGAGGATATGGGGAGGGGGAAGGGTAAGCTGTGACAAAGCGAGACAGTAGCATGGACATATATACACTACCAAACGTAATATAGATAGCTAGTGGGAAGCCACCGCATAGCACAGGTAGATCAGCTCGGTGCTTTGTGACCACCTAGAGGGGTGGGATAGGGAGGGTGGGAGGGAGGGAGATGCAAGAGGGAAGAGATATGGGACCATATGTATATGTATAACTGATTCACTTTGTTATAAAGCAGAAACTAACACACCATTGTAAAGCAATTATACTCCAATAAAGATGTTAAAAAAAAAAAGATGTGGCTCATATATACAATGGAATATTACTCAACCATAAAAAGAAACGAAACTGAGTTATTTGTAGTGAAGTGAATGGACCTAGAGTCTGTCACACAGAGTGAAGTAAGTCAGAAAGAAAAAACAAATACTGTATGCTAACTCATATATATGGATCCTAAAAAAAAAAGGTTCTGATGAACCTAGGGGCAGGACAGGAATAAAGACGCAGATGTAGAGAATGGACTTGAGGATGCCGGGAGTGAGAAGGGTAAGCTGGGAAAAAGTGAGAGAGTAGCTTGACATATATACACTACCGAATGTAAAATAGCTAGCTAGTGGGAAGCAGCTACACAGCACAGGGAGATTAGCTCAGTGCTTTGTGACCACCTAGAGGGGTGGGATAGGGAGGGTGGGAGGGAGACGCAAGAGGGAAGGGATATGGGGATATATGTATACCTATAGCTGATTCACTTTGTTATACAGCAGAAACTAACACACCATTGTAAAGCTATTATACTCCAATAAAGATGTTAAAAAAAAATCTCCTAGGACTAATATCCAATAAAGATGTTAAAAAAAAAACAATCTCCTAGAACTAATAAGTGATTATAGCAAGGTTACAGGATACAAGGTTAATATACAAAAGTCAACTGCTTTCCTATATGCCAGCAATGAACAAGTGGAATTTGAAATTAAAAATACAATACCATTTACAATAGCACCCCCCCAAAAATGAAATACTTAGATATAAATCTAACAAAATATGTGTAAGATCTATGAGGAAAACTACAAAACTCTGATGAAAGAAATCAAAGAACTAAATAAATGGAGAAATATTCCACATCACAGATAGAAGACTCAATATTGTCAAGATGTCAGTTCTTCTGGATGTGGAGGGTATTGTGTTTAGTGAAATAAGTCAGACAGAGAAAGACAAACATTGTGTGTTTTCACTTATATATGTAATCTAAAAAATAAAACAAATGAACAGGTAAAACAGAAACAGACTCACGGATACAGAGAAAAAACTAGTGACTACCAGAGAGGAGAAGGGTGGCAGGAAGGGCAAAATAGGTGAAGGGGATTAAGAGGTCCACACTACTAAGTGTAAAATAAATAACTTACAAGGATGTAATGAACAGCACAGGAAATATAGTCAATGTTTTATAATAACTTTGTATGTAGTATAATCTATACAAATATCAAATTACTATGTTGTACACCTGAAACTAATATAATATTGTAAGGCAACTATACTTCAAGAAAAAATGTCAGTTCTTCCCAACTTGATCTATAGATTCAATGCAATCCTAATTAAAATCCCAGAAATTTGTTTTGTGGATATAAACAGATTCTAGAATTTATATGGAGAGGCAAAGACACATAACAGCCAACACAATATTGAAGGAGATGAACAAAGCTGGATGACTTGGTGAAAGAACAGACAAATAGATCAATGGAACAGAAAAGAGAGCCCAGAAATAGACCCACATAAATACAGTCAACTGATCTTTGACAAAGGAGCAAAGGCAATACAATGGAGCAAAGATAATTTTCTTAACAAATGGTGCTAGAACAACTGGACATCCACATGCCAAAAGAAATTAATCTAGACACTGACCTTACACCTTCATAAAAATTAACTCAAAATGGATCACAGACCTAAACGTAATATGCAAAACTATTAACCTCTTAGAATATAGCATGGGAGAAAATCTAATGACCTTAAGTTTAGTGGTGACTTTTTAGATAACACCAAAGGCACAATCCATGAAAAAAAGAATTGATAAGATAGGTTTTATTAAAACTAAAAATTTCTGTTCTGCGAGAAGAGAAGGAAAAGACAAGCCACAGACTGAGAAAAAATATCTGCAAAAGACATATAAAGGACTGTTATCCAAAATACTCAGAGAACTCTTTAACTCAACAATAAGAAAAAAAATATCCCATTAAAAAATGAGCTAAAGACTTTAGGAGATATCTCTCCAAAGAAAATATACAGATGGCAAATAAGCATGTGAAAAGATGCTCCACATCATGTCATTGGGGAAATGAAAATTAAAACAACAATGAGATACCACTACATATACACTAGAATGACTAAAATCTAGAACCCTGATTAACACCAAATGCTGACAAGGATGTAGAGCAACTGGAACTCTCACTCATTGCTGGTAGGAATACAAACTGGCACAGCCACTTTGGAAGACAGTTTGGAGGTTTCTTACAAAACTAAGCATACTCTTAATATAAAACTCAGCCATCATGCTCTCTGGTATTTACCCAAACATGCTGAAAAAATTATGTCCACATAAAAACCTGCACGTGGATGTTTATAGCAGCTTTATTCATAGCTGGCAAAACTTGGAAGCAACAAAGATGTAGGTGAATGTATAAACTGTGGTATATCCAAACAATGAAATATTATTTAGCTATTTATTTCAAAAAGAGCTATAAGCTATGAAAAGACACAGAGGAAACTTAAATGCATATAAGTGAAAGAAGCAATATGAAAAGGCTACATATAGTATGATTCCAACTATATCTAGAAAAGGCAGTAAAAAGATCAGTGGTTGCCAGGGGCTAAGAGGTAGGGAGGGATGAACAGGTGGTGCACAGATGGCAGTGAAACTAGTCTGAATGATACTATAATGGTAGATACATGTCATCATAAATTTTCCCAAACCTATAGAATTTACGACACTAACAGTGAACATTTTAATGTAAACTATGGACTCTGGATGGTAATGATACCTCATGGTAGGCTCATCACTGTAACAAATTTACCACTCTGGTGGGGGATATTAATAAAGGGGGAGAAGTCTGTGTGTGGGTAGAGGCAGGGGGTATATGGGAAATCCCTGTACTTTCTGCTCAATTTTGCTCTGAACCTAAAACTGCTCTAAAAAAATAAAGTCTAATTTTTAAAAAACCTATACTCATCATTTTTCCTACACTAGCCCACCCCACAAATAAAAAGCTGACCTTTTGGGGGTTCTTGGTTCAAACAATAAAAGTCACTTGGGCTTATTGAAGCAGAAGGGCAATTTTATTAATGTAACTCTTAACTCATCTGTCTACTTCAGTTTTGCCCCATTCCAATCAACCCTCTCCATTCAGCCAAAGTGAGCTTTCTAAAATGCATTCCTGAAAACCCTGCAGTTGATTCCATTTGTTCTTAGGGCAAAGTTTAGACACTTAGGTGTTGCTGTTATTGCCCTGCTCACAACCCATTGGCCCACCCTGGATATCACCTACAGACCGCTCCTATACAGGCAATGACTTTGTGCCTCTCAGCCTGCCTGAGGGCATTCTCTGAGAAGCTGGGGCAGGTCCCCAGGAGCAACCTCCAACCCACGAGGGACAAGAGTGCTGGATAAATGTGCCTCCTTCCTCACATTAATGTGACAACTAAGAGGCATGTCCTACACAGTCTCTCAGGGGTCTCCAGTGGCACTGAGCTTCAGCTGTCCAGAGCAGTACCCTGCTGGTTAATACAGTCTTTACAAGCTTTCTTCCTTCTCTGTCTTACTTCCCATTGCTTCACCATGCTTCCTGGAACCACCTTCCAAATAAACTACTTCTGCCCAAACCCTTGCCTCAGTTGCTGCTTTCAGGGTACCTCAACCTAAGATAGTGCCCTTACACGGTCTACAATTCCCTTCATCACTGGGGCCCTGCTTCCTCCTTTACCACTTCCCAATCTGCACTCTGTTCTCAAGGTGTGTAGACCTTCTTTCAGCTCCTTTCATGCTCTCGCTCTTCTAGGCCTTTACACATTCTATCTTTCTTCTCCTAGAACACTCTATCTCCTACTCTTCATCTGACTAGTTCCTATTCAACCCTGAAATATCTGCTTAAATGTCACTTCCTCCAGGAAGCCTTCCTGAATTTCCAAATTCATGTTTTGTGTTCCTTCTATCTGCTCTCAGAACATCCTGTTCTTCCCAAACATAGCACTTATCATATCATTTTGTAAAAGTTTCCTCAATTCTCTGCCTCAGCACTCACTAAGTTTCAGGAGTACTTGCTCATTACTGCACCAAAACAATCTAGCACAGTTCTAGGCCCAAAGTAAAACTTTATGACTGTGCCTGGCACATGATAGTTGCCCAAAAATATTTGTGGAAATGAAAAGGAAAGAATTTGAAGCAGTGTTCAAAACAAGTTACAGCATAACTTAGCCAAACAGGCAAGACACAGTTCAGAGAAGCAGCATACGATGCTATGGTTCAACTTCCTTCTGGTTGTCACCTGAGACACTCTGTGGAACACAGAACGGACCAACCTCCAACTCCCGAAATCATGAAAATAGCTTTCAATAAATAGGACACAAATTATGTAGGTCTTTGGATAGTATCACTGTCAAAATAATCCATAACTGGATGAACTGATTTACGGTTAGCTTTAATAAGTTAGCAGCAGATCCTCAAAGTCTAATAACAAATTTCTGGAATTTGGCAACAGAGGAGAGGCTGTATCAGAGTAGGTTAACTGCTGCATCAAATAGCACAATAAAGTCCAATCGGAAAGAGGGAAAACAGAGAGTATGAAGGAGCCCACACCTGATATTTAACTGCCTTGGCCCTGAAGTAAACACCTTCCCTTCCACTTACATTCCTCTGTGAGTACCAGTCACATGTCCCCACCAAGATGCAAGGTCAGGGACTTGCAAACATAGCTCCTGGCTGGGCATCTGCTTCCCAACAACTGCCCTAGGCCATGGAAGGGGAACATAAATCTTTGGTGGTCAGCTTAGCTGCCTCTGCCACCTGCTGCAGGAAACTGAATTGTAGCTTACAGCTCCAATACCTTCATCATATTGAAGTCAAAGATGGATGTTGCTAGCTTCTCTCACAAGGACCATCGCAATATTCTCTGCCCTTGTTGATCTCCCTGCCTCCAATTTCACTCTGTTCCACCCTCATCTCCACTTCCCATTGATCATACAGCTGCCTTTCAGAGTCACTGTTCTAAATTCAAACCTGCCCCATTTAAATCATATCAATGGCTCTCCAGTACTTTTAGGATGAAGTATACATTCCTCAGCATGGCATCAAAGGCCCACCAAGGTCTGGCTTCAGCCTACCCCTCCAATCTCATCCCCTGCCATTCCCTCTCTCACTCTATGCTCCAAACTACCTGCAGTTCCCCAAAGCATCAGGCAACTTCATGCCTTCAAGCTTGTGCACATGCCATGCCTCTATCTGAAATGCCCTCTCCCCTTCTCCCAGGGCACCCTTATGTTATTCTTCAAGATTCAGTTCAAGTCCCTCTTCCTCTGCAAATCCACATCCCCCATCCTGCCCCACTATAGTTAACCATTTTCTCCTTTGAGCCACCACTTTTCTTGTACATACATGGACCATCATACTACACTACAACTACTTGCTTTAAACATCTACCTTACCTTTAGACTGTGAACTCCTTAAGTTCAGGGACCAAGTCTTTTCATGTGTTTTCAGAGTCTACAAAATATCCAATATGTACTAGGAGCTCAATAAATGTTTGATAAATGAGTTAATGCATGTATATACATGTGAAGGAATCACAAGTCATGCAGAGTAAATCTTCAGTGGTGACATTCTTTTGCTGCTTATAGAAGCCAACAGATGAAGATAATATTTCCAAGCCAATAAATATGCCTCTGGGGCCTCTAATTTCAATGCAACTTGCGACTAGAAAATTCATGAACAATTTCATTCTGATTTCAGATTTGGCTAGGAGGTCAAAACAGTATTTTCTCATTTTTACTAATCCTTTCATACATATTCATAAATTTAAACCAAACACATAAACCCAACTCAGACATCCAGATGCAACAGCAAGCAGGAACAAGTTCCTGTCCAATGAGAAATCAACACAATACAGAATCTATGTCCAGTCTAAACAACTTTCTATGGATGAAGATGGACACAATTTTGTTTAATTTTTAATCTTCTTTATAATAACAAGAACCAGATAAAAATAGGTGAACTGATTTTATTAAAGAACTTTTTAGGGAAAAAGTTGAATACAGTCGGCCCTCTGGTTCCACAGGTTCCACATCCTTGGATGAGGACGGCCGACTGTACTATGCCATTTTATACCAGGGACTTGAACATCTGCAAATTTTGGTATCACTGAGGGTCCTGGAACCAATCCCCCCATGGATGCTGAGGGACTAGTATAGTCACACTTTTCCTCAATTAAAATGTCAATATTTCTACCAAAAATAGAAGTTTTCTAAGTATGAGAAGACAATGCCTTAATATAACCTTTCCTAGCCTGCCTATTAAACTTTGATATAAATCATACATCATAGTTTCAATGCTTGAGTCTAACTATATTTTCACAGTCCTGTTAATTTTATTAACCAGGGAGATGCTAGGAAATAACACTGATTGAGATGTAATACATACCAAGTACTATGTTAGATGCTTTATATATATCATCTTTTTTAATCTCCCTAACAACCTCATAAGGAACTGCAGTAAACCCTGGACAGGTTTCAGGCTGCCCAGCATCTGAACTCCCTGCATGTGTTTGAGGAATTCTCTATCTTAGGAGTCTTGTGGGATGCAGTCTGGCTCCCTCTAAAAGGCTGGGAATCCAGGTACTCATTTTCTAAGACTCCCTTACAACTAGGAAGTTAGCAGGAGACCTGGGCCACCTATCAGATAGACAGATCCAGACTTGAATCAGAAGCTAGTGACCCAGAGAAGCAGGAACTATGAAGAATCTCTGCTAATTAAATGCTTACCTGTGGTCACGTAGCATAAAGAACCAAAGCAGGGAAGATATGACGGCCAAAACAATCATAGACCAATATGAACAGTATAGGGAATTCCATTCCAAGGATGTGTAGTAGAGTGGTTTCTTCTAATATTACTGGACAGAACGAAGACAATAATAAGCACAAATTCCTACATTTTACTTGCACAATGTAGACTGAAATCCAAAACTATATAAATCAAAAATTAAAGCTCTCATCTGTATTTTACCACAATTTTTTAAATGCTTAAAAAATAAATATAAAACTCTTATCTCTTATGGCTACGAGACTGAGATAGTAAAAAAACATCACAAAGTTTGATTCTGTGGGTCACCAAATTATATGTTCAATTCAAAGCCTTGCAAGACCTTTTGTGTGAGATTCAGGGCACTGAGCATAAAGAATTTAACTCCAAGTACAGGCATACCTCGTTCTATTGCACTTCACTTTATTGCACTTCACAGATATTGCATTTTTTACAAATTGAAGGTTTGTGGTAACCCTGCATTGTCAGATGATAGTTAGCATTTTTTAGCAATAAAGTATTTTTAATTAAGGTATATACATTGTTTTTTTTAGACCTAATGCTATTGCACACCTTACAGTATAGTGTAAACATAACTTTTATATGCACGGGAAACCAAAAAATTTGTGTGACTCAGTTTACTGCGATATTTGCTTTATTGCAGTGGTCTGAAACTGAGCCCAAAATATCTCCAAGGTATATCTGTACTGGAATTGGGAAATATGATATCATTTGGCCAACTAAGAGCACTCAAAAATCTCACTCTCACTGAATCTTCCTCATCAACCAAAGCTGCCACTCCCTCCTTGTCCAATGAGACTGTTACAGCCTCCCCTGATGATTTTGCCATTTGAGTGAGGCAATGCACAAGGGGAAGCCAGTTCATCTCCTATCAATTGACCCACACCGACACTCATTGTCCTGAGCCTTTGACCAGAGCAGATCTCAACATGCCCTGAAGAGCCAACTACAAGGTCAGACTCCTGATGCCATTGGTGAAATGGCTTTCTGCTTGTTACAGAGTTGTTAGAGATGGTTGACCCTGAATATTAAGAGGAAATAGGGATGCTGCCATATAATAAGGCTGGGAAGAGGATGGCTGGATGCAGGAGATCCTTGGGGTAACTCCTAGTACTGCCATGATGTCCAATGACCAGAATGAAAAGATACAGATAGGATTGCCAAAGGCTTGGATCCCCAGGAGTGGAGGTTTGGGTCACACCACCACTGTATAAAGAACATCAGTCTGCCAAGATAAAAGGATGTGGAATGGGGGAATGAAGGAGGGAAGTCAAATACTTACTTTGGCCTTGTGACCTGATGCAGTAGCATGGAATATAGCATTTATCCATAGTTTCTTTCTTGCAATGATATATATGTAAATACATATTTAAACTAATTTTCTCTTTCTCTCTCTTACATAGGGTATGTTGGTGATGATTAACTTTACAACTCAGTCTGTAATATTACAGAACATTGAGATGGGATCATGCTAGACCTGAAGAAGGAATGTACACCACCTACAGATCTTGAATATGGAGATGAACAAATGAGACTTTTGTATGCCCCTGGGGGAAAAGTGAAAGCATTTTAAATTATACAAATTATAGTTGCATTAGGTTGAGTGGGAGAAATTTTTTCTTTTGGAAGTATAAATATAGGGAAAAGGAGGTAGGTCACTGTTGGGCTACCAATGGAATGGACTCCAGTAGGGGGTGTTTTTTGTTTTTTTGTGGGGGTTTTTTGGGCTACCTGGCATCTGGATGCTCTTCCTGTGTTTGGAAATTTTCCAGTCTTTGGAGTTTGGGTGAATGGGGAGAGCCCACCTCTCACTGAAAGCTAAAACACTACATACTTGCTTTCCCAGATTCCTTCACTGCTAGAGAACAGCAGATGACCTAAGTTCTCCAAGCAGACACACCTTGCCCCAAACATTGAATTGGAAGTTAGTGACACTAGTTAGAGACTGCAGAGAATCCACTGACTTGGTGGCAGGGCAGGGGGGCAGCAATCCTGAGTTTCCATAAGCAGAGAGGGCAAAGGTACCATATAACATCCAGTGTCCAGTGTCAGCAGCATCAGTGTCTAGCTTCAAGACACTGCTGTCTCCACCTGTGGAGAAGTATTTGTAACATACTTCCCCTGTAGTCCTGGCAGCTGCCTGGCCTCTCCTGTTCCTATGCATTTTCCTTTCTCGAGACTCCATGAGTTATCCAATACCGTTTTAATAAATCCTTATCTGCTTAAGTGTGCAATTAAATGTGTAGTTGGTTTCTGTTGTTAAAAACTAAGAACCCTGGCTAATACAGGTGGATGTTATCTCATTTCCCTCACAGGGAAATCAACATCTTAGAGAGATTAAGTGACCCACAAAATAAGATATAACCCAGGAGTGGCAGGGCTGGTTTCGATCTAGGCCCATTTGTCTCTCTTCGTCTGTGCTTTTCCCACTCTGGCACACTGCAATATCCAGAACTGAAATCCTTCAAATCAAAGACACTGTTAAATTAACATAGAGAAAGTCATGCACAACATTTCAATGGAAGATCAAGAAAAATCATTTTTTTCCAGCAACATTTTCCAAATTCCACTTATCAGAATCAACCACCAGAGTAGAAAGCACTGGAATGCAATATTTCCATCCTCTTCAAAACAAACCTGTTTCCTTTCTCTGCCAGAGTGTGCCAGGAAAAAATGTTCCTAAGAAAGCTAAGAAAAAGTCAAAAGACTGTATCTTTTTTCCTCCTGCTATAAAGTGGAAACAATCTTTTGAATAATTAATTGACTATATAATTAAGGGACATAACTCCAGGGAGACTCAGAGTCCTCTCTTCCATTAAACAATTGTGGGAGGTGCACACACTCCAAGTCAACAAGGCCAGCCCTTTCACAAGAACACAGAGTTGGCTCCATGCCTGTTCTGATTAGAACACCACCCTGCCTCTTCCTCTCAGAGATCTTTCGACTTGTTGTGTCTTGTATTCAGCGGGCACCCAATAAATACTTACTGAACAAATAGATCCTCGCCATTCCTGTATTAAGAGTTCAAAGCCATCTAACCTGGAGTTCAGATCCTAAATATATGGAGGATCTGAAAAATAGAAATTATTTTCATCTTTTTTGAAGCTTCTTTCATTCATTTTGTCAATGCCCCAAATTCCATTCCTTGATGTTAGTGCTAAAGAAGATGAACTGGAAGCAAATTAAGCATAACCAACAGGGCCAGACCTTCTTTCTAAAAAGGATCCCTAGAAAAGCAGAGAATTCCATGGGACAGGGATGAAAAGCTCTGCCCAGAAGGTAGGGTGTTTTTAGCCCCTGATGCCTGCTCTCAAAGAATGTACACTAATAGAATTAGACATGCTATTTCCTTATGCCTGAACTAAAAAGAAAGACGAGACCTATCATTCTCAGTGTCTGGGATTCCCTTCTACCTACTCTGAGAAACCATTTATATCAGATAAATATTTTCATCCCCTCCAGGATCAGTAGGCAGTGATTCTGAAAATAAAACTCAGACCTACCCCATACTATAAACTCCCACTCTTGTTTCTTATCTTTTTAAAATATCTTCACCTAGAGGCATAGTGTCGGCAGAAAAATGTCTTATTCGCCCCATGCTACCCCACCCCCACATCCTCATCCCAATCCTTGGAACTTGTGAATATGTCATTTTACATGGCAAAAGAGACTCTGAAGATGTGATTATAGTTAAGGACCTTAAAATAGGGAGATTATCCTGGATTATCTGCGTGGGTTCCATGTTATCACACTAGTCCTAAGAAACTTTCCTGGCTGGATTAGACAGAAGAAAGGGGAGAAGGAGAGATTGGAAGGGTAAGGGGGACTCAACCTACCATTGCTGACTTTGAAGAGGGAGGAAAGGGGGCATGAGTCAAGGAATGTGGGTGGTCTCCAGAATAGCCCTCAGCTGACAGCCAGCAAGGATTCAGGAATCATAGTCCTACAACAGCAAGGAACCAATTCTGACAACAACTCAAATGAGGAAGAAAACAAGTCTTCCCTTAGAGCCTATAGAAAGGAATGCAGCCTGTGGACACCTGGATTTTAGCCCTGTGAAACCATGTCAAACTTCTAAACTAAAGAACTGTAAGATAATGCATCTGTGTTGTTTAAACTGCTAAATTTGTGGTAATTTGTTACAGCAACAATAGAAAATTAACACAAGACATAAGCCTCCTGAGAGTTAATTATTCTTTGCCTGTTCAAGTTTTTTTTTTTTTTTTGCTGTACGCGGGCCTCTCACTGTTGTGGCCTCTCCCATTGCGGAGCACAGGCTCCGGATGCGCAGGCTCAGCGGCCATGGCTCACGGGCCCAGCCGCTCCGCGGCATGTGGGATCTTCCCGGACCGGGGCATGAACCCACGACCCCTGCATCGGCAGGCGGACTCTTAACCAGTGCGCCACGAGGGAAGCCCCTCAAGTTTTTTTAATTTTTTTTTAATGTTGTATCTGTTTTATTTATTTATTTATTTTTGGCTGCATTGGGTTTTTGTTGCTGTGCGCAGGCTTTTCTCTAGTTGTGGCGAGTGGAGGCTACTCTTTGTTGTGGTGCGAGGGCTTCTCATTGAGATGGCTTCTCTTGTTGTGGAGCACGGGCTCTAGGCACGCCGGCTCAGTAGTTGTGGCTCACGGGCTGTAGAGCACAGGCTCAGTAGTTGTGGTGCACAGGTTTAGTTGCTCCACGGCATGTGGGATCTTCCCAGACAAGGGCTTGAACCCGTGTCCCCTGCATTGGCAGGCGGATTCTTAGCCACTGCACCACCAGGGAAGCCCTTAAGTTTACTTTAGAAACAAGGATGCAGGCAAGCCAAGTGAGTCTGCTTTTGTTGTTGCTATTATTTGTTTCTTTTCTCATTTGTTTTCCTAACCAGCCCTGCCTGCCTCTGGAGTGACTACAAGCATCTTCTTTCTGGTGTGAAATTCCTCCAGAATGAGTGGGCCATTGGGTTGTGGTTGTGGACAGGTTAGTATCTGAGCTAATAAAGAAGGTAGTTTCTCCTCAGTGAATCACAGAATATTGGAACTAGTTAGGGGCCAATCTTATTTAGTGAATTAAACAGATAACCAGAAAGTCAAAATGACTTCCCTGAGGATACACAGTGAGCTATTTCAGACCAGGGACTCTAAAACTAGTCTTTCAGCTTCCAGTTCAGAATATGGTTTCCATCACACTGGTGGTTCAAAAACTCAGCCCTGGATGTGCATAAAATCATGGGGGGAGCGTTTTAAAAAAACAGTGATGGGGCTTCCCTGGTGGCGCAGTGGTTGAGAGTCCGCGTGCCGATGCAGGGTACGCGGGTTCGTGCCCTGGTCCAGGAAGATCCCACATGCCACGGAGCGGCTGGGCCCGTGAGCCATGGCCGCTGAGCCTGCGCGTCTGGAGCCTGTGCTCCGCAACAGGAGAGGCCACAACAGTGAGAGGCCCACGTACCGCAAAAAAACAAAACAAAACAAAACAAAAAAACCCAGTGATGCCAGGTCCCCACCCCAGGGATTCTGATTCAATTGGTCAGCAGTGGGACCTAAATCAGTATCATTTTTTAAAAGCTCTCCTGTTCTAATGTGCTTTACATCAAGCCTCTGAATTGTGGCCCGATCTCAGCGCACACTGAATTCTACTTAAAGGTCCAGATTAATGATAATTAATGTCCAGTATAACAAAGAGACCAGTACCAGTTCTATTCATGGTTACATAGGGTTTCATTAGATACAAAGCAAAAACAAAATATTTAGTTAGATTTCAACATGTTCTTCCTTATAAGAAGTTCTCTTTTTCCCTGTGCTCAATTACCTTGTGAGAGAAGACCTTTTGCCACTTAGAATGTCTGACAGCTGACTCCATTTCCTGCCCGGGATCCTATGCTGTCATTGTATCTTGTTCCTTTTCATGCTTCCAGGGACTAAAGTCCCTCCCCAAACCTCAATCCCAGCGGTTGACAGCCCTCTTCTGGTACTCACCACCTGCCTGCCTGAACAACCTTTGGCCTTCCATGGACACCTCCACGCTGTGCTGGGCCTGCAGCCATCCCTGCTCTTCAGCAGCAGCCACGGTCTTCCTCCCCAGAAGGTCTGCTACTGAAACCTGCCCCACACCAAGATCAGGTTGTTGGTGTCCAGTTGTACACAGAAGAAATTATTTGCAGATGCTTTGATTTTTAAGATTAACATTTGGTTTATTAAAGTTAAAATTTAAAGCCTAGTATTTCTAGTATAAATCTTCATATTCTAGTTATTAATCAAGCAAAATCCAACAATCACTTTTAAGGTGTGCCTTCACAAATTAATTAAATGCCCTTAAGTAATTTAAAATTGACTTCATATATTTAGTATATTTTGCTTTTACTTTTAATTTTTTTTCTATTAATGAGACCTGCTATTTGGCTCTCAAGTCATTGTAATATCATCAGATCTTCTGATCCTAATGGAATTACGTTGTAAACTTTTGTGCTTTATTGCATGACTTGAGTTGACCAAATTCTGTATTCTCCTCTTTTCCTTTCTTGGCCAGGCCATAACTCACAAATTTTTAAATAGCCTCCTTTGGACTCTATATGTGTCTCCTGGTTTTGTTCGGCTCCACAATCATTAGGTTCTGTGCTGCTGACCGCCCACCCCCCCACTATAGGCTAATAACACCCCACACCTATGCCTTGTCTTGTCCTCAGTTTCTGACCCTCCTTAGGCCTGTGCTAACACCCCTTCCTAGACCAAGTTTCAGTGCTGAGACCCGACTTTTGCATGTTACTCTTGTCTTTCCTGTTCCTGAGTGCCCTCTCCCGCTTCTCTACCCATCCTTCAAGGTTCATCTCAAATCCCACCTGCCTTGACCACAACCCATGGCGATTTCTCTCTCTTCCACACATGTATCACCCATTGCTGATACTATTCATTTTATATTACCTTGTGCATCATATTATTGCCAATTATTTTTTCCTGCTTTTTTTGTCTTCTCTCACCTAGATTAGAAACTCTCAGAAGGTAAGAGCTGTGTTTTAGAGTGGTTACATCTCTGCTCATGGCCTAGCCTGTTACCTTGGGCATGACGACAGCTCGGTAAGACCTAGAGGGCATATGTAAATTCTGCTCCTGCCCAATATGCTATGGATGATCAATGACAATTGAGCAATATTAACCCAGACTAACCACTTGAGACCCATGGCACATCCTAATCAGGGGATAGCATGTCACTCTGCTTCTCAGATTGCTTGATGCTGATTTACTGACTTCAGCCAGATAGTAAATTCCAGAGGAGTCATATCTGGTACAGATTTTCCATCCTGAAATTACAATGCCTGTAGTTGTTCAAACACTTCTGTCTGAAAAATGTCCTCCCATGTGCTTAACTCCTACTAAAAATAAAATGCTGAATAACACATTTCAGCATGCCTTACTTACGGACAATGAGTATGTGTGAAGAGACAGGGAATGAGCGAAGAAGCAGCTCAAAAAAAAGCCTTTTCTAGGTTTAGTTGTGTCAGGACCGCACAGGAAAACAGACCTTATTTTTATCAGAACTAAGTTTGCAGTTTCTTGACATACATGGAAGAGCAAAAGGGTATCTATAGTTCCCTCTACCCAGAGGAAGAAAATAGGAGAAAATGTTCACACAGCAAATAAACCATGTGTACAACCAAACCCCCATACCTGAGATGTCTCTGATTTACTGCAGGAAACAGGGGAGTCTCCCAACTCAGCTATTGGTCTGGCTGGCGGTTTTAATTGAAAGCAGTTGCCCTCTCCCCACCCAGCCATGAGTATGACTCAACACCTGTCCCCCAGGTCAAGTGTTTTACAAAATACTTTGCATCACCATGGCAATAGCCAAGCATCTGCCCTCACTTGGGTGAGGTTAGACTAAGTACTATGTACTTAGTACTAAGTACATTTTTATTTATTTTTTGTATCTGTTTATTTGACTAGTTATAGATTTGAAATATTAATCACAGGAAGAGGCCATTTGGTACAAGAGAGCTGTCATACAGCAGTGCAAGAGGCAAAAAGAAAAGAGGGAGACCCAAAACAATAAAATTAACTTTTTGTTACCAAAACAAATAACTTTTAACTTTGTCACAGACAACACTGAATGACCTGAGGAAGATGGGAAATAGAGATAATGATTACTGAGGTCTTACTATGAGGCATCCTAATTCTCACAGCATCACTTATTATTATTCCTGTTTTACAGATGAAGAAACTGAGACACTCAGAGCTTAAGGTTATACAACTGGTAAGTTACAGAGCCAGGATTCAAACTCAGGCAGCCTGATCCAAGGACCCAAACTCGTAAGAGCTATATCTGATTACCACAGCTTATAGGAGAGGAGAAGCCTCACAAGTTGTCTGATTGTGTTCTTTGTTGGTTAATTTGTTTTCCCAACTAAAGTCAAATTATATCAAGGCTTTAAAGACTAAAACAGGATGGATTTCTAATTTGAAGGTTAAATGATAAATAAGCAAAAAACGGAAGAAGTGGTACAGCAGAGACCCGACTAGTAGGACGGACATGCTCCACACACAGATGCATGGAGAAAGTTCTGTGTTTGGTGCCAATCAACCTAAATTCCTCTTTATACCAGGCAGGCAGCTTCACTCTTCCACGACCACAGATTTGGCCCACTTTGGCCAGGCATCTCACAAATCCCAGCCCTCATCACAAGGGTGTTCTGCTGGGGACAGATCAGCACAAGTCCACCGCCATTACTGGAAACACAACCCACAGAACCTATCCTACCAACAGAGGGCCATCAGGGACACCAAGGACAGCGTTATGCCCTGAAGAAATGTCCTTATTTGCCAGGATGCCCCATCTGCTGCTTGAATTGCTTGAACTCAAGAAAGGGCTATTAACTCTGGGTCCAGAGCCATTATTTGAGACGATGAAAAGGGAGGCAGTGACCACGCTCATTTAATGTGCAGCTAAGAGTGGAGATTTGGCTGAACCTAAATTCAAAAGCAAAGAGAATTAAATGTAATCACTTTTTAAGGCATTGAAGTGATTTAAGTATTCTGTCACTGTTGGCTAGCAGTTTTCTTAGACCTAATTCAGGTCATTAAAGGTAAGATGAAGTCCCTGGGGGCTTATGGCATTATGCTGTGTCATGATGCAAAATGGCTATGGCACAATAAACAAGTGCACCAGCCTGTCACTGTGAGGCCTGCCCCGGAGAGGTCAGCAACCTGTGATGACCAGAAATTCATCTCACCGTCACAGTGCAGACCCTGCAGTGGGGCTGCCTGGGCTCATCCCCTACCTCTGCCATCTACTAGCTCTGGGACTGGGCAAGTTACCTTATTCTCTGTCCCTCAGTTTCATTACTCAAAATAGGGGGATAGTAATAGTTCCTACCTCTTAAGGTGATTGTGAGGATCAAAGAAACTAATTCATGCCAGGTGCTTCCGGGACATCCTGCCACACATTTCAATCTTAGATTTAAGAACTTGCCATTCAGTTGAGCTTACTTATTTCTACCTGAGCTCAGCCTGACCTCTGAAATATGCTTTGTGGGGGAGGACAGTTTGCTTGCTAACTGGGAGACCACTATATAAAAAGGGTTATTTAAAATTTATCTTATTTGTCTCTATGTTCCTCATGTTCAGTTTTTCTGAAGTATTTCCAGCCAAAGGGGCCTCTGCAGAATACTGGAGCCCTAACAGGGCAAAGTCAAGCACAGCCACTTTTTAAAATCCTATAACTCAGATCAGTCCCAACCAAGCACCTGGATCAAGTTTGAAGGGGAGTCGGGTGGGGTCAGATGGATTTCAGAGAAACAAACCATAAAGCCACCTCCTTCTTTGCTATGAATCTGCTAATACAAGGATGGCCAGCTCTGAGGAAGGGGACCCAATCCCCATTGTTTTAACTCACAGTACCCTTCAGCGAGAGGGGTGCAAGCTGCCATCAGCCACATTTCCTCAGAATTCCTAAAAAGAAGGGATCTAGAGGTATTAGTCACGGGGGCAGTGGGGGGCCATGGGTAACTTACCTTGCAGCTTCTTTTGCGATAGCAAAAAGGATTATTTGACCTGGTTGCATATTTACTTGCAGGGCCTTGTGGCAGGTACTCATGAGGAGAATAAAGTACCAAAGTGCCCCAAATTGCTCCTTGCTTACTGCCACTTCTCTCATTTCATACTCTATGGCAGAAGTGTTTAGTTACATCAAGGATGTCTATCAATCGTCTAGGAATAAACCTACCTAAGGAGACAAAAGACCTGTATGCAGAAAATTATAAGACACTGATGAAAGAAATTAAAGATGATACAAATAGATGGAGAGATATACCATGTTCTTGGGTTGGAAGAATCAACATTGTGAAAATGACTCTACTTCCCAAAGCAATCTATAGATTCAATGCAATCCCTATCAAACTACCACTGGCATTTTTCACAGAACTAGAACAAAAAATTTCACAATTTGTATGGAAACACAAAAGACCCCGAATAGCCAAAGCAATCTTGAGAACAAAAAATGGAGCTGGAGGAATCAGGCTGCCTGACTTCAGACTATACTACAAAGCTACAGTAATCAAGACAGTATGGTACTGGCACAAAAACAGAAAGATAGATCAATGGAATAGGATAGAAAGCCCAGAGATAAACCCATGCACATATGGTCACCTTATCTTTGATAAAGGTGGCAGGAATATACAGTGGAGAAAGGACAGCCTCTTCAATAAGTGGTGCTGGGAAAATTGGACAGGTACATGTAAAAGTATGAGATTAGATCACTCCCTAACACCATACACAAAAATAAGCTCAAAATGGATTAAAGACCTAAATGTAAGGCCAGAAACTATCAAACTCTTAGAGGAAAACATAGGCAGAACACTCTATGACATAAATCACAGCAAGATCCTTCTTGACCCATCTCCTAGAGTAATGGAGATAAAAACAAAAATAAACAAATGGGACCTAATGAAACTTCAAAGCTTTTGCACAGCAAAGGAAACCATAAACAAGACCAAAAGACAGCCCTCAGAATGGGAGAAAATATTTGCAAATGAATCAACTGACAAAGGATTAATCTCTAAAATTTACAGGCAGCTCATGCAGCTCAATAACAAAAAAATAAACAACCCAATCCAAAAATGGGCAGAAGACCTAAATAGACATTTCTCCAAAGAAGATATACAGACTGCCAACAAACACATGAAAGAATGCTCAACATCATTAATCATTAGAGAAATGCAAATCAAAACTACAATGAGATATCATCTCACACCAGTCAGAATGGCCATCATCAAAAAATCTAGAAACAATAAATGCTGGAGAGGGTGTGGAGAAAAGGGAACACTCTTGCACTGCTGGTGGGAATGTGAATTGGTTCAGCCACTATGGAGAACAGTATGGAGGTTCCTTAAAAAACTACAAATAGAACTACCATATGACCCAGCAATCCCACTACTAGGTATATACCCTGAGGAAACCAGAATTCAGAAAGAGTCATGTACCAAAATGTTCATTGCAGCTCTATTTACAATAGCCCGGAGATGGAAACAACCTAAGTGCCCGTCGTCGGATGAATGGATAAAGAAGATGTGGCACATATATACAATGGAATATTACTCGAATTCAAAAAGAGTCATGTACCAAAATGTTCATTGCAGCTCTATTTACAATAGCCCGGAGATGGAAACAACCTAAGTGCCCATCGTCGGATGAATGGATAAAGAAGATGTGGCACATATATACAATGGAATATTACTCAGCCATAAAAAGAAATTGAGCTATTTGTAATGAGGTGGATAGACCTAGAGTCTGTCATACAGAGTGAAGTAAGTCAGAAAGAGGACAAATACCATATGCTAACACATATATATGGAATTTAAGAAAAAAAAAATGTTATGAAGAACCTAGGGGTAAAACAGGAATAAAGACACAGACTACTGGAGAACGGACTTGAGAATATGGGGAGGGGGAAGGGTGAGCTGTGATAGGGCGAGAGAGAGACATGGACATATATATACTAACAAACGTAAGGTAGATAGCCAGTGGGAAGCAGCCGCATGGCACAGGGATACCAGCTAGGTGCTTTGTGACTGCCTGGAGGGGTGGGATAGGGAGGGTGGGAGGGAGGGAGATGCAAGAGGGAAGAGATATGGGAACATAGGTATATGTGTAACTGATTCACTTTGTTATAAAGCAGAAACTAACACACCATTGTAAAGCAATTATACCCCAATAAAGATGTTAAAAAAAAAAAAAGAGAGTATTTTGAGAATTTCCTATTTTCCCACTCTCCCCTCCCCCATCAAGATCAGTGAGGCATCCTGGAGTATTTCAAAACTAGGCTTTGTCTAGATGTATTAGAAAAGGGAAAAAGACAGGCCATATGAATGCTATTTGACCAGAGCCATTCTCCTGATTCAAGAACTTCCTTTTGAATTTCCAGCTAAATACCCCAATGTGACGGGCATGTAAATACATTCTTGTCCACTAGCTTGAAATGTTTCTCAAGAATGGGCCTAAAGCTGCTAATACTAGTAAGATTACTGATACTCCAGTTCAGTTACAGGAGTTCTTGGATAATGTGACTTTCAGTAACTTTGCTTTACTGGGCTCTTGCTTCCCAGCTCCTCTACATGGGAAGGGCTGGACACACAATGGCTATTACAGTTTCTAGGTACAGGCACTGGTTAAGATGTTCTGCGTACCAGGTAGCAGCTAACTCAAATGCCTTGGAGCTGGCAGGTGACAAATGAAGAGAGAGTGCCTGGGGGTACAACCCCATCTCAGTTCAGGTTTATTGCTGCCAGGTAGGAAAGATGGCAGGAGATTTACAGACATTCCCACATTTTTAAGAGAAGCCAGAAATTCAGGTTGTTATATGAAATCTCCTGATTTTTAAAGTTGACAAATTACTAAAATGTTTTTCAGGGACTGCATGGGTGACTAAGTATGTAATTCATAACCTCTGACCGCTAATGACACCCCCTGAACATTTGCATCTCACCTTTAAAGGTCTGGTGACCTTGGAACACTCATGATATTAGTGTCCCACGTTACTCCTTGCTTAGGTACCCACGGGCCTGGCTGTTGGACATCCATCATCTCATTTCACCCCCCCACAACAACACTGAGTTAGAGACTAGTACTATTTCCACCCACAGATGAGAAAAGTGAGTCTTGAAGAGTTTGAGTAACCTACCCAAGGTCCCAGAGCAAGTAGACCTTGGGGATTTGTCACGGGGCAGCCATGCACTCTAGCTGAGGAGTGGGGCTCTACTGGCACCTCAGGCCTAAAATCCTGGGATTCCACTGGGCCCACCTCTCAGACTAGGGGTACTACTACATTCAAATTCAGTGTGGTAGGGCTTCCCTGGTGGCGCAGTGGTTGAGAATCTGCCTGCCAATGCAGGGGACACGGGTTCAAGCACTGGTCTGGGAGGATCCCACATGCCGTGGAGCAGCTGGGCCTGTGAGCCACAACTACTGAGCCTGCGTGTCTGGAGCCTGTGCCCCACAAGAGAGGCCGTGACAGTGAGAGGCCCGCGCACCGCAATGAAGAGTGGCCCCCACTCGCCGCAACTAGAGAAAGCCCTCACAGAGAAACGAAGACCCAACACAGCCAAAAATAAATAAATTTATTTTAAATATATATATACATACGATATTTATTTTTTAAAAAAATCAGTGTGGTAGGATGTTGACCACTCCAAATACAAAATGTATTTAATTCTTCTCCTTCAGTGAAGGAGTGTTACAGTTTTGCCAGTAAATATCTAAAATTAGCAATCTAAAAAGCTACTGTGAAGCAATTCCATGCCCTGCATTCAAATGTCTGAATCTGCAAAATTTGGCATAAAGAGTGTTAGGAGTGGCTGCCAAACCCAAGGGAGGAGTTAAGGGGAAAGGTAAAGCATGGAGCTACTAGCTTTTTATTTTCCCATGACAGTAGTGAGAACTAGAGATTGTAAAAGCGGTGGAAAAAGCCGTGTAGACTTTTACCAGAGCCAGTTTCAATTTTTTTTAATTACATATAATGGTGAATAGTTACCAAGCAACTGTAACCAAGTTACTACATCTGTAGTGAAAATACAGTACACACACACACATGATCTTTCCAATGAATGGCTCCTGACTCATTTCCTCCAGTCCTTACTATCATCGCTCAGAGATCTGCAGTAGCTTTGATATCATCATTCCTTTCAGTGAGCCAGAGGGAAAGAAAAAAATGTGACTGCCATGTGTGTGTGTATAAGTGAGAAATGGGGCAGGACAGCTAGAAAGGGACTCAAATATCTTGATCAATTTCCCCAGCAGCAGGCTTAGTCAGATTAGCTTAGGACACACTGATAAATTATAATGGAATCACTATTATTTGGGGAGAAGTGATTCAAGACTGACCAGCTTCTGATGTAAAGCAGTGGGGTGCAATGGTTACTCACACAGGCTCTGGCACCAGACTGCCCAGGTTTGAGTTCCAATTTCTTTACTTACCAGCTAGGTTTTCTTTTCTTTTTAGCTCTCTCTCTTTTTTTTTTTTCCTTCCCGGCCACATAGCACGGCTTGTGGGATCTTAGTTCCCAAACCAGGGATTGAACTCAGGCCCTCAGCAGTGAAAGCACAGAGTCCTAACCACTGGACCACCAGGAAATTCCCTTGCTAGGTTTTCTTGAATGGGTTGCCTAAACTTAGTAAGTTTCAAGTTCCCTATCTGTAAATTGGGAATAATAATAGACCCTACCTAGTAGGGTTGTTGTGAGGATTAAATGAGTTTAAATAGATTAAATATTTATTTAGAACACTGGATCGCACATACTTAGTACTCAACAAATGTCAACTTTATTATTATCATCTCTCCCAGTGAAAATCACTGGTAACTCAAAAATGCTGACCCCATCAACCAGTGTTTCTCATCAAGGATGATGTCACCTCTAGCCTGGGAAATTTACAAGCGTGATGTTTTGGCCTGGTTGTCACAATGATCGGCAAGCACTGCCAGCACTCAGTGGGTAGGGTTAGGGCTGGCGTTAGATACTAGATGTTCTGCAATTCATGGGTCAGTGCAATGGTCAACAGCCCCACATCCTACACAACTTTATATATCCTCTCAGTCCTCATGTAGGTGAAAAAACTTTGATTATCTGAACCTGGAGCCTAATTCCATTTCACATATAAATGCAAAGCATTTTTTACACAGCTTAAATATTACTGAATTTTCCAGGAATGCAACTATCATAAACTTTATGTTATTCAGAAACTTCCTAAGAAATGTTCACATTTTGTAAAATTAGATGACCAACAATAATTTGCGTCATCAGCATACCTGTATCAGCCAGTATCTACAGCTATTGCAATCACAGTGGTTCTATGTGTACTTGCAAGATTCTTATTGCATCATTATGTCTTCTAAGGGAGCTATGCCTGAGCAATTACATATTGGAACTGATAGTGTTTTGTTATAAATTACTTCCCTTTTATTTCTCTTTTACATGACTATTTGGATGTTAGTTTTTTTTAAAGTTATGCATATAGATGTTATATTATCTATGAATTTTGTTTCAGGAGAGTAAAGGGATCATTACAAAGTATTTGTTATGAAAGGGGATGTTGGACCATAAGTGATGGAAGGACCATACTCAGAGCCCACGATTAAAAGAGAATTCATTAACTGACAGATTATGCAAACAAATTCTTTAGTCAACAGATGTTAAGTATGTCAGCTATGTTGGTAACTGATGTAGCAGACAGAATAATGCCCCCCACCAAGATGTCCATGTCCTAATCCCCAGAACATAAAGATATGTTAGATAACATGACAAAGGGGAATTAAGGTTGCAGATGGAATTAAGGTTACTAATCAGCTGACCTTAAGCTAGGAATTATCCAGGTATGCCCAATGTAGTCACAAGAGTCCTTAAAAGTGGAAGAGGGAGGCAGAAGAGTGAGAGTCAAGGAAGATGTGATTAAAGAAAGGTACAGAGAAATGCAACATTGCTGGCTTTGAAGATGGAGGAAAGGGCCGTGAGCCAAGGAACGTGAGTAGACTCTAGAAGCTGGAAAGGGCAAAGAAACACATTTTCCCACAGAGCCTCTAGAAAGGATCACAGTCCTGCTGACACCTTGATTTTAGCCCAGTGGGACCCGTGTTGGACTTCTAATCTACAGATCTGTAAGATAACAATACACTTGTGTTGTTTAAACTGCTATACTTGTGGTAATTTGTTACAGCAGCAACAGAGAACCAATATACCTGAAAATATAAAATATTATTAAGTGAAAAAAGCCGAATTCAGAATACAGACACACACACACGGCCCACAGCTGGTTTTAAATTCAGGTGTACAGATGAGTGCAAAGGTGGTGTTGCAGTGATTCAAGATGGACAAGCTAGACCAGTGAGCAAGGGTCAGGAGAACCCCGTCTGAGTCCGGCTCCACAACAGACTTGCTATATGGAGTTATAAGATCAGTCATCTCTCTGGGCCTCAACTGTTCTCATTCAAGTATTTACAGAACACCTGCTACTGATGAGGGTTTGGGCTAGGCTTTATGGAGTCAAAGAATGCGACCTTGTCCTTGGTCTCAAGGAGATTCACAGTCACTGCAGGAGAGAAAGGGGGTGACTAGATGCTCTCTGAGGTCTCATTCATCTTTAACTGTCTGTAATCCTTGAGTCTAAATAGAATTTAATGCTTACTACCTTTCATGGATGTGTTTGTTAGGTTGCCTGAGTCCATAAATTTTTTTAGACTGCAGGAAGCAGTTACGTGAAGTTAGATCACTGAAAAATGTTCTCTAAAACAGTAAAAGAAAGCACAATCTCAGTGTATCTCAATTCAAAGCACCTTTGTCAAACTTTCCCTTTTTTCCAAATTAAGGTATAGGTATTGCTATTACTTTCAATTTTTTTTTTTTTTTTTTGGCCGCGCTGCGTGGCTTGTGGGATCTTAGTTCCCTGACCAGGGATTAAACCCTGGCCCCCAGCAGTGAAAGCACAGAGTTTTCAATTTTTTTTTTTTTTTTTGGCCGCGCTGCGTGGCTTGTGGGATCTTAGTTCCCTGACCAGGGATTAAACCCTGGCCCCCAGCAGTGAAAGCACAGAGTCCTAACCACTGGACTGCCAGTGAATTACCCAATTCCATATCATTTTAATTCAGCGCCCCCCCCCACAAAAAAAAACCCAATGAGCACCTACTAGCACTTAGCATTCTCCTCTCTTGGTAGTAATTATTTATAATGTCGGTGCTGCTGTTGTGTTCTTTTTTTTTTTTGGTTGGGTCTTGGTTGCTGCGTGTGGACTTTCTCTAGTTGTGGCGAACGGAGCCTACTCCTCATTGCAGTGCACAGGCTTCTCACTGCGATGGCTTCTCTTGTTGCAGAGCACGGGCTCCAGGCACATGGGCTTCAGTAGTTGTGGCTCTCGGGCTCTAGAACACAGGCTCAATAGTTGTGGTGCACGGGCCTAGTTGCTCCGCGGCATGTGGGATCTTCCTGGTCCAAGGATCGAACCCTTGTCCCCTGCATTGGCAGGTGGATTCTCTCTTTTTTTTTTAAACATCTTTATTGGAGTATAATTGCTTTACAATGGTGTGTTAGTTTCTGCTTTATAACAGTCAATCAGCTATACATATACATATATCCCTATTACCTCCTCCCTCATGCATCTCCCTCACACCCTCCCTATCCCACCCCTCTAGGTGGTCACAAAGCACAGAGCTGATCTCCCTGTGCTATGCGGCGGCTTCCCACTAGCTATCTATTTTACATTTGGTAGTATATATAAGTCTACACCACTCCCTCACTTCGTCCCAGTTTACCCTTCCCCCTCCCGATGTCCTCAAGTCCATTCTCTACGTCTGTGTCTTTATTCCTGTCCTGCCCCTAGGTGCTTCAGAACCATTTTTTTTTTTTTTTTTTACATCTTTCTGACTTACTTCACTCTGTATGACAGACTCTAGGTCCATCCACCTCACTACAAATAACTCAATTTCGTTTCTTTTTATGGCTGAGTAATATTCCATTGTATATATGTGCCACATCTTCTTTATCCATTCATCTGTCGATGGACACTTAGGTTGCTTCCATCTCCTGGCTACCGTAAATAGAGCTGCAATGAACACTGTGGTACATGACTCTTTGAATTATGGTTTTCTCAGGGTACATGCCCAGTAGTGGGATTGCTGGGTCATATGGTAGTTCTATTTGTAGTTTTTTAAGGAACCTCCATACTGTTCTCCATAGTGGCTGTATCAATTTATATTCCCACCAACAGGGCAAGAGGGTTCCCTTTTCTCTACACTCTCTCCAGCATTTACTGTTTGTAGATTTTTTTAATGATCGCTGCTCTGACTGGTGTGAGGTGATACCTCATTGTAGTTTTGATTTGCATTTCTCTAATGATTAGTGATGCTGAGCATTCTTTCATGTTTGTTGGCAATCTGTATATCTTCTTTGGAGAAATGTCTATTTAGGTCTTCTGCCCATTTTTGGATTGGGTTGTTTGTTTTTTTTGATATTGAGCTGTATGAGCTGCTTGTAAATTTTGGAGATTAATCCTTTGTCAGTTACTTCACTTGCAAATATTTTCTCCCATTCTGAGGGTTGTCTTTTGGTCTTGTTTATGGTTTCCTTTGCTGTGCAAAAGCTTTTAAGTTTCATTAGGTCACATTTGTTTATTTCTGTTTTTATTTCCATTCCTCTAGGAGGTGGGTCAAAAAGGATCTTGCTGTGATTTATGTCATAGAGTGTTCTGCCTATGTTTTCCTCTAAGAGTTTGATAGTGTCTGGCCTTAACGTTTAGGTCCTTAATCCATTTTGAATTTATTTTTGTGTATGGTGTTAGGGAGTGTTCTAATTTCATTCTTTTACATGTAGCTGTCCAGTTTTCCCAGCACCACTTATTGAAGAGGCTGTCTTTTCTCCATTGTATATTCTTGCCTCCTTTATCAAAAATAAGGTGACCATATGTGCATGGGTTTGGCAGGTGTATTCTTAACCACTGTGCCACCAGTGTTACCTATAATTTACATGTGTAGAGACAATTTTAAATGAGTACATTTTAAGACAAATTTGAGGTTCTTAAAAATAAGAGAAAAGGAATTCCTTGGAGGTCCAGTGGTTAGAACTCGGTGCTTTCACTGCCACAGATGGGTTCAATCCCTGGTCGGGGAACTAAGATCCCACAAGCTGCAGCTGTGGCCAAAAAAAAAAAAAAAGAGAGAGAGAGAGAGAAATAACCTAAAGGGAAGGGAAAAAAAATAGGGAGGAGAGTAAAATGCAATTAATGGTAGACAGGATTAGGAAGAAAGTTGAAAGAGCATGAAAACAAAACAAAAAAATGTAAAAAAAAGAGGAACAGAAATGTGGTAGGAAAACAGCAGGGAGCAAAGTGAGACATCTCCTTCCATCTGTCAGCTTCATGTCACTTTATCCCTGCCCCTCATCCCCACACACAGAGCCACACCCCTAGTCACAGTGCCCTTTGGCTTCTTTCTGAATTGTGCTGAGTCCTAAGGCTCAGCAGTCCTCTGATGCCCCCTGCAGGTCATCAAGTCTAACTGCTCTCTCTCTCTCTCTCTCTCTCTCTCTCTCTCTCTCTCTTCTTTTTAAATGTGATTTACCAGACAGTACTTAATCTTTACATAGAAACCTGGGTCCAGCAATGAGAGAGTACTACTACAGGCTTCAACAAGTGTATGTTTCTGGGGATGATATTGAGATTATGCCTTGCAATTCCCCATATTTATGAAATGAGATATTTCACCATGATTTATATTGTCAGAAAGACCTGAGTTTGAATTCCTGCTCTATAACTTACTAACTGTGTGATCCTGGGAAAGTTCATTAATCTCCTGAAGCTATTTCTTCACCTTTAAAATGGAGATATCAAGACAGACCTTATTGGTTGCTATTAAGATAAAGTGAGATATTATGGGTATAAAGTGCCTCATTCAATATCTAGTACCTAGTAGCTCCTCAGTAACTGGTAGCTTTTATTACCTCATTCCAAAGAGAAAAATATTGAAATATTATATTAAGAGCTCTATATCCCTTGTCATACCAGAAACCAAGTAAATGTAAATAACAGTCTTATGTTCTTTATTCTTCCTCCCTCTCTCCTTTTGCTTTTTCGCCTATTCCTCCATGCTAAAGATGGTTGTAGTTTCTGTGGTTTGTGCTCTGAAGTGAGAAGTTCTAGAGGTAGAGCCCTTGCTACCTGCAGCTGTCAGCTCCCCTGTGAGAAAGCGCTGTCCTCCGTGTGACGCATTTTCCAGGAGGGCCCTTAGAGCTCACAGTGCTATCGTCTTGCAGCCCTAGAAAGTTGGCAGAGCCTCCACCTACAGACTTTTCACACAATAGATTTCTGTGCCTTGGAACCTGCTTTCTCTGACCTTAATCCCATTGGGGGAGGATATAGGTACTGCTCTTTAGCCACTCTTCATGTGTCTGCTGCACAGCCACACTGGCAGAGCACCCAAAAGTAACAATTCAAAAGTCTATCCTCTCTGCTATTCCAGAAGATTTGATGGTGACAAGCACTGCAGTCCAGGTTTCAAGAAGAACTAGTTAGATAGGTATTCTTGGTGGTAATTTCTGAGCTAGTTTGAATCACTAAACATACTTCATCATCCTCTAGCATATTTAGTACTGCCATGGTTATAAGAATTGTAGAAATACGAGAGGAGCATCTTACCACTCTTTTTATGGAAGAGGAAAGAGTCGCCAAGATCTCATTTTATATATGTTGGCTCTTTTATACCCAATTTGGAAACCAAAAAGGTTAAATAATGGAGAAATCTATCTCTATGTGAGGCCCAGCAGACTAAATTTTGAAGTTCTTCTAAGCCCCTAATAAGACAGTGGTCATCAGTTAAAGGTACAAACTATTATTAGGTATTGAGATAAACATACCTATTAGCTTATTAAGGAAAAATAGCCTTAAAGTATATTAGGAAATAATGATGTATAAAATTTTCCTAATTACTCAAAGGATGTTTCTAATTACCAAAAATTTTACTGACCAGAAATTCAGAAGACTCAGGATGGAAGAATTAAATGTGGTATAATCCATAAAGATATGGATCACTATGTTTATACCTGACACTAATATAATAGTGTAAATCAACTATGCTTCAATTTTTAAAAAGTAAATGGAAGAAATAGATAATTATCTAAATGTATTTGTGGCAGGCAGAATAGTGGGTCCTGACAGATGTCTACATCTAGTCCCCAGAACCTTGGAATATGTTACCCCACATGGCAAAATGGACTTTGCCAGATGTGACTGAGTTAGGGATCTTGAGATCCTGGATTGTCTGGTTGGGTTCAGTGTAATCACAACAGTCCTTAAGGTGTGAAAGAGGCAGGCAGAAGGGTTAAAGGAGTTGTGATAACAGAAACAGAGGTTGGAGTGATACACAATTGCTGCCTGGGGGCCCAAACCAAGGAATGAGGGCACCCTCTAGAGGCTGGAAAAGGCAAGGAAACAGACTCTCCCGCAAATCTTCCAGCCCTGCTTACATCTCGATTTTAGCCCCATGAGACCCATTTCAAAGACCCCAGAACTATAAGATAATAAATTTTGGTCATTTTAAGCCACTAAGTTTTTTGTTTGTTCCAGCGTCAATAGGAAACTTTTTTGGCTATTAAGGTTAATGTGCATTTTGGTAAGAACATATTGATCAAAATTGTCAGCAAATTCTGTGATGTTCTTTTTCTGTGTGCTCAGTGATACTATAAGGTAATTTTAAAAGAAATGAAAGGGGAAAAATTTTTTTAAAAGAAATGGAAGGCAGAGTTACTATAATCTAAGTGGAAGGATTAAAACCACAAACTTTATGGAATATATAGCTGTAAGCAGTTCCACAGAGACACAAAAAGAGTGTAATAAAAATGCTATAAGGAATCTGGTGTTATGCCCAATGCATGTCTCCACAACTAGTAAGATATCACAGCTCTCAGTGTACTATTAACCATGCTTAAAGCCCACCTCTCCCCATATAGAATATCAGCCTAAAAATCCAGATTTATAGTTTCTCAAGCCTCCTAAAAAATAGCATGCACTGGAGAAAGAATATTTAATAAGCAAACAGCTCTATAATGTTGCTGTTGCTTCTCAATATCTATCAGCATTTTTATGTAGGATTACCTAAAGTATATATAAGTCTCAGAACAGGCATACCTCAGAGATACTGTGGGTTCGGCTCCAGACCACTGCAATAAAGCAAATATCACAATAAAGCAAGTCACATAAGTTTTTTGGTTCATATAAAAGTTATTTTTACACTATATTATAGTCTATTAAATGTGCAATAACATTATGTCTTAAAAAGTACATACCTTTATTTTAAAATACTTTATTGCTAAAAAATGCTAACCACCAGGCTTCCCTGGTGGCGCAGTGGTTGAGAGTCTGCCTGCCGATGCAGGGGACACGGGTTCGTGCCCCGGTCCGGGAAGATCCCACATGCCACAGAGCAGCTGGGCCCATGAGCCATGGCCGCTGAGCCTGAGCGTCCGGAGCCTGTGTTCCGCAGCGGGAGAGGCCACAACAGTGACAGGCCCGCGTACCACAAAAAAAAAAAAAAATGCTAGCCATCATCTGAGCCTTTAGCAAGTCATAATTGTTTTGCAATAGTAACATCAAAGATCAATGATCATAGAGCACCATAACAAATATAATAATGAAAAAGTCGGAAATATTTCAAGAATTACCAAAATGTGACACAGAGAAACAAAGCAAACAAATGCTGTTAGAAAAATGGCGCCAACAGACTTGCTCAACAGATGGTTGCCACAAACCTTCAATTTGTAAAAAAAATAATACAATACCTGTGAAGGGCAATAAAATGAGGTGTGCTTGTACATTACCCTCTGAGTTAGGCCAGATTATCAGAAAGCTGTATACATATACTATATTGTTTTGCCTCCCCTACTGGGTCTCTTCCATTCGCCTTGAATTTCTTTCACTGGACTTCAATGCCATTGCTTACATTGAGAGACATTACATGGTAGAGCCCTTGAGAGACTTTTTGCTGTCTTTGAGAATGTTATTTGCTTCATTATATATTGAATAGAATTCCCTCTATGAGAACCTCTGTATAAATCCATGTCTTAAGGTCTCAGTACCAGAAACAGGTAAGCTGCTTCTAAGCAGAGGGTGATTCTGCTTTTTAACTCTTATAGAAATATAATATACATCACATTCCACAGTTGTCAAAAACCATAGAACTATACAACGTAAAGAATGAACACAAATGTAAATTATGGACTTCAGTTAAGTAACACTAATGGTTCTTCAATTATAACAAATGTACCACTAATGCAAGATGTTAATAGTAGGAAAAATGAGGAGAGGGAGTATATATAGGAACTCTCTGTACTTTCTGTTCAATTTTTCTATAAACCTAATACTTCTCTAAAAAATAAAGTCTTTTTAAAATACACATACAAGAGATTCTGGGAAGATAGCAGCAGCAGTGGTAGCAGCACAGCTTTTCAATCTCTGAATCCTCACATAAAAACAGATAAGCAACTAGAAAGCAAAACTAAACCCTATGGACATTCACAGTAAAGCTTTAATGATAAAGTATCCCAATGAACCCCCAAATGAAAGCAAGCAGGGATAAATCAACAGTCACAAAACCTGCACTGTATCAGCATGTGTGAGAAGAAAAGAAATGAGGCAGTGTATGATGGACCTAAGAACAGAACTCCAAAATTGCAACAGGTACACAAGGCACAGGTGAAACTGGGAGAGTACAAAGGGTACCCAGTAAGGACTGAGGAGGCTGGGGCAGTTTGGCCCCTATGAACTCTCAGAACTCAACTCCCAGGGCTTCCTTCCAGAACAGGGCCCCCTCCTGGAGAAAATGCAGGGAGTAGAATCAAAATTGAGCAGGACAAAGACAAGAGAGAGGCAAGGTCCTGATCAAAGTTCAGGAAGAATATATCCCACAAATCTCAGAAAGCAGGCTTCATATTTTTAACATTATACCAAAACACAGAGGGATCTTTGTGAAGTTATAAAAAGCTTTCCTGCCTCATTCTAAAAGTTCAGGAAGAATACATAAAAATCAGCAACAAAAAAGGATTTAGGTTGAATTCTCACGAAGTTGTTATGTTAAAAAAAAATAAAAAAGAGTAAGGAACAGAATAACATCCCTACAAACAATAGAGCATCCAGAAAGACATACCCACAAAACAGACCAAAACGGTAACCTATCATTTCAAAATGAGCTGCAAGACATTAAGAATATGATATCTTACGTGCAGCTCAGTGGGTTTATACAAATGGATATACCCATGTAACCACAGCTCATTTCAAGAAGTAGAACATTACCAGCATCCTTGTGGATTCCCTTGTGCCCCCTCCTTATCAACAATGGTGCTACCTCCCCAAAGGTAAAACCACCTTGAGTTCTATCATTTTAGTTTTGCCTGTTTTCAAAGGCTGTAAAAGTGAAACTTAAAAACACCCTTGCGTGCCTAGCTTTTTTCTCTCAATATTATGAGATTGACCAGGCTGTTGGGTCTATTCTTCATCATTGCAGTAAAGACACTGTATGCGTTTACCACTTTTCCGGTCTACTGCTGGTCGATATTTGGGTTGCTCCCACTTCAGTGCTATTATAAAAGAAGCTACTATGGACATTCTTTTCCTTGTCTCTTTCAGTCACTTCTGTTAGGTATATACCGTAGGAATAGAACTGCTGGGTCATAGGAAGTGTGTATGTTCAGCTTTAGTAAATACAGCCAAACAGGTTTCCAAAGTGGTTTTGTCAATTTAAACTCTTACTAGCAGAGCATGAGGATTCCAGTTTCTCCACTTCCTTATCAAAATTTGGTATTGTCAGGGTTTTTTTAGCAGCTATTCTGATAGGTGTGTACTTGTTAATTTGCATTTCCTTTATGATTAAGAAAGCTGAGTACCCTTTTATTTGCTTACTAATCATTTGCATATCCTCTTTTTTGATGTGCCTGGTCAAGTCTTATGTATGTGTGTTGTTAGACTTTTCCTTATTGGTGTATAGTTCTTTATACTTAAAGTCCTTCATCAGATGTGTGTTTTTGCAAATATCTTCTCCCATTCTGAGGCTTGCCTTTTCATGATTACTGGTATCTTTCAATTAATAAGAATTCTTAACTATAATGAAGTTCAATTTATCAATATATTTCCTTTATGGTTAGCGATTTTTGTATTTTGTTAAGAAATATTGCCTCTACAGTCATGAAGATCTTCCATGTTATCTTCCAGAAGTTTTACTATTGTACCTTTCATGTTTATATATACAATCCATCTGAAATTGATTTTTGTGCATGCGATATAATAGGTTCAAGGCTCATTTTTTTCCATCAGCCATCCAATGGATCCAGCACCATTTGTTAAAAAGACCATATTTTCTCTGCCAAATTACAATGACACCTTCATTGTAAATCAGGTGTCCACATGCGTGTAGGTCTGTGTCTATGCACTCTATTCTATTGCGTGGGTCTTTTTGTCTATCTCAAACCTAATACATCCAAAACTGCATTCCTCATCTTCTTCCCTAAACCTGTTCCTTACTGTCTGCCCCGTCTCAACTGCAGACAATTCCACACTTCCAGTTGCTTAGGCCAAAATCCTTAGTATCATCCTGACTTGTTTCTTTCTCTCACATTCCACTTGTAATTCATCAGCAGATCCTGTTGCCTTTACCTTCAATTATATCTGGAATAACTACCTCTATCACTCCCACCCTGGTCCAAGCCAACATCCTCCCTCATCTAGACTACTGCAATAACTTCCTGACTGGTCTCCCTGATTACTGGTAACTGATTGGATGTAAGGCATGGGAGAGAAGGAGAAGTCAGATGCCGTCCAGGTTCCTGGGCTTGGATGGTAGAAACTGCTTTCCAAAGTGGGATAGGAAAGAAATTGGCTTGGGGGTAGAGGGAAGAAAGTCACCCCTTCAGTCTCTTCTCTACCTAACAGCCAAAGTAACACTGCTAAGTTAGCTCGTGTAAGTCAGATCATGTCCCTGCTCTACACAAAACCCTCCAGTGGTGCCCCATCTCATTCAGAGTAAGAGCCAAAATCCTTACAATGACCAACAAAGCTCTACATAATTTGGCCTTCACTAGCTCTTTCCATAAACTTCACTCACTTTGATGTAGACACAGTAGCCTCTTTGATATGCCTTGAAAAATCAGGCATACGCCCACCTTGGGCCTTTGCATTTGTCATCTTCCCAAATACAAAAATGGCTAGCTCCCCCTTTTCCATCAAGTCTTTGTTAAAAATGTCATCTTTTTAGGGAGGCCTTACCCTGACTGCTCTATTTAATTGTAACCCAATCCCCATTCTAGTACTCCTTATCAGCTTTTCCTGCTTTAATCTTTTTCCTTAGTTCTGATCACCTTCTAACTTTGAACTCAACAAAAGCAATGTTGAGAAAGACCAGGCCAGATTCTACAATGAGAACATACAGCAGAACCTTCTAAGGAATGCATCATAACATCCATAAATGACTTTTTTTTCCAATAAATTTATTTATTTATTTTTTGGCTGAGTTGGGTCTTTGTTGCTGTGCACGGGCTTTCTCTAGTTGCGGTGAGTGGGGGCTACTCTTCATTGTGGTGTGTGGGCTTCTCATTGTGGTGGCTTCTCTTGCTGCGGAGCACAGGCTCTAGGTGTGTGGGCTTCAGTAGTTGTGGCTCACAGGCTCTAAAGAGCGGGCTCAGTAGTTGTGGCACAGGGGCTTAGTTGCTCCACGGCATGTGGCATCTTCCCGGACTCCTGACTGGTCTCCCTGATTACTGGTAACTGATTGGATGTAAGGCATGGGAGAGAAGGAGAAGTCAGATGCCGTCCAGGTTCCTGGGCTTGGATGGTAGAAACTGCTTTCCAAAGTGGGATAGGAAAGAAATTGGCTTGGGGGTAGAGGGAAGAAAGTCACCCCTTCAGTCTCTTCTCTACCTAACAGCCAAAGTAACACTGCTAAGTTAGCTCGTGTAAGTCAGATCATGTCCCTGCTCTACACAAAACCCTCCAGTGGTGCCCCATCTCATTCAGAGTAAGAGCCAAAATCCTTACAATGACCAACAAAGCTCTACATAATTTGGCCTTCACTAGCTCTTTCCATAAACTTCACTCACTTTGATGTAGACACAGTAGCCTCTTTGATATGCCTTGAAAAATCAGGCATACGCCCACCTTGGGCCTTTGCATTTGTCATCTTCCCAAATACAAAAATGGCTAGCTCCCCCTTTTCCATCAAGTCTTTGTTAAAAATGTCATCTTTTTAGGGAGGCCTTACCCTGACTGCTCTATTTAATTGTAACCCAATCCCCATTCTAGTACTCCTTATCAGCTTTTCCTGCTTTAATCTTTTTCCTTAGTTCTGATCACCTTCTAACTTTGAACTCAACAAAAGCAATGTTGAGAAAGACCAGGCCAGATTCTACAATGAGAACATACAGCAGAACCTTCTAAGGAATGCATCATAACATCCATAAATGACTTTTTTTTCCAATAAATTTATTTATTTATTTTTTGGCTGAGTTGGGTCTTTGTTGCTGTGCACGGGCTTTCTCTAGTTGCGGTGAGTGGGGGCTACTCTTCATTGTGGTGTGTGGGCTTCTCATTGTGGTGGCTTCTCTTGCTGCGGAGCACAGGCTCTAGGTGTGTGGGCTTCAGTAGTTGTGGCTCACAGGCTCTAAAGAGCGGGCTCAGTAGTTGTGGCACAGGGGCTTAGTTGCTCCACGGCATGTGGGATCTTCCCGGACCAGGGCTCGAACCCATGTCCCCTGCATTGGCAGGCAGATTCTTAACCACTGTGCCACCAGGGAAGCCCCCATAAATGACTTTTTAAAAATATTTGTATATTTTGTTGACTGCTCTATCCCTAGCACTGAGAAGAGAACCTGATATACAGTAGATGTTCAATAAACACTTTATTGAATAAACTCAATGAATGAATGAATGAATCAAGCACATCTTAAAGACTGCCAACATTTAAGGGTTTAATGACAGAGGATGAACTTTCAAAGGAGACAGAAGCAACAGCCAGAGATGGAAAAAGAACTAAGAGAGTCTAATACCCCAGATATAAAGGGAATTTCCTGAGTGACAGAGTGTCTTTTGTTATTCATAACAAGCCCTTTTCAACCATACCTGAATTTATACTAATGAAGTTACTCAGGGCAGAGCCCTACATTATCTTCAGGATTGGGGAACCAACCACGTGATTAGAGGCCTGGAACTTTCAGTCTACCCCCTGACCTCTGGGGAGGGGAGAGGTATTGGAGATTGAATTCAATCACCAGTGACTAATGAGTTAATCAATTGTGCCTATGTAATGAAACCTCAATAAAAACTCTGACAAGGTTTGGGGGAGAGTCCAAGTTGCTGAACTTGATGTGCTGGGAGGGTAGTATGCTGAGAGGGCATGGAAGCTCTGCACCAATGCCCCTCCACCCTCTCACCTCTACCCTAGAACTTGCATTTGGCTGTCCCTGAGTTATATATCCTTTATAATAAAATTGTTATGGAAACTATATGCTTTCTTGAGTTCTGTGAATTATTGAATTGGGGTGGGGGGTACAGGGAGAGGGACATGAGAATCCCTGAATTTATAGTCAGCCAGGCAGAAGTGGTGGTAACCTGGGCACCCCATTTGCAGCGGGCATCTGAAGTGGGAGCAGTCTTGTGAGATTGAGCCCTGAATCCAGGGTCTGTACTGACTCCAGATAGTTGGAGCCATAATTGAATTAAATTATAGAACACCCAGTTGGTATCGGAAAATTGGAGAATTGGTCACTGTTTGAAAAAACCAAACATTTAGTCAGGAAGGGACAGAGTCTGATTTGAACCCAAATTTTGTTCCACAATGTAGTTAAAGAATAATTAAGGTTGCCAGATCATGCCACATGAAAAGAAAAAAGGGCAGAGGACAGATGTCACAAAATTTAATAAGAAAGTAAATGATTCCAAAAAGAAGCAAATTTCCAGAGACATAGGAATTAAATTTGGATGAGTTGATATTGAGGAAACCAAGAGAAAAGGAAGTTTAAAGGAAAGTAATCAATACTATTAAATGCTGTGAATAGATTAAATAAGACAAGGCTTGGCAAATATCTACTAAATTTAGTAGTTGTGGATGACAATTCAAACAGTACCTGGGGCCTGAACATAAAGAGTTGAAAAATGTGTTTGTTTTTTTTTCTTGAGAACTTTGGCGGTGATAGAAAGACAAGGGATAGCAATGGGTTAGTAGTATAGGAGTGAGGGTTTCTACTATAATTATTGATTGTTGTTTTGGGTGAAAGAGGCTTGAACAGGTTTAAACAGAAATGGGCCAGAAGTGGAGAGTGCTTAATGGCAGATGCCAGGCCCACAGCTGAAGAGTCTGGTCAAAAAGCAGGCTGACAAGTTTTTACTTTTATTTTTATAACTTCTGTGTTGTTAAATTTTCTCAGCATGTACAATTGATATTTTCTCTGTATTTATTTAAGAAAAAAACAAAGAAAGATCCTTATTTCAAAAAACAAACAATCCTTTCTTCACCCCTGGCTGCTGCCCTCTCCCCTCCTCAGTCATTCTATTCCTGTTTGTATGAATTTGTCCACATGCCACTCATCCCTCTGCAACCTCCAGTCTGGCCTTCAGCCTCACTTCACATAAGCAGCATTTGTTAAGGTCGCTAATATGTTCTGTGTCATTAAATCAAAAGACATTTTCAGGTCTCTCTCTCAAATTCCTGACTTTTCTATTTGCACACTGGACATCTCCACAGGTATCTCTAAAACAGAGCTCACCTTTCTTCCCTCTGCCCCCAAACACTTCTTTTCCCACTTTAAAGAGTACCTTCCACCATCCCCCTATCCAAGCTCAGAAACCGAGTGACACCCTGACTCCTCCTCTCTCCATGCCCCAGGTCTCATCCATTACCAAATCCCTTCACTCCCACCCACCCCCACGAGTCTAAAGTGTATTCCTGATTCCAATACAATTTTAATAGTCTCCATCATGATCTTTCTGAAATATCGATCAGATAATGACCCTCAGAGGACATAACAGTCCTCCTTGGCTCCCGCTGCCCAGAGTAAACCCCCAGCATATTAGTATGGGTGGTAATGATCCTTCAGGATCTTGAAAGCCCCACCTGCTTCTCCAGCCTCATCTCTCCCTACATCCCTGTCCTAACAATGCCCAAACCTCACAGAAACTGTTGGTAGTTCCCTGAATTTGAGTGACCCCCATGCTGTCCTCTGGCATGGAGGATGATGCCTGGACACCCAGCACCTGCAATGTCCTGTCCTCTCCTACCTCATTTCTGGGCCAACTCCCATCTGCCCCTCAAGCCTTAACTCAGACTTCACCTGCTCAGGGATTTAGTAACTCATACAGGGACAGCGTTACTGTTAATCTATTGTAGCTTTCGTTTCCAAGACTCTTAAGGCATTTGGGTTAGTGTCTAATCCTAAATGGTTTTATACAAAAGTAAAGGAAGTATGGCCTATAGTAATGCCACAACTATAGAAGTGGATTTGTTTCTTTATGTACATGTTGGTGCCTTAAAATTTGTATTGGGCATTTGTAAGTATTTATAAATGGTGCTTTTTATTACTCATGGCATACCAAGGCGAAAATAAGCTTTGTTAAACAGAATTCTGTAAAGAATGCTTCTTATCCAGTACAACAGACCCCACTCATTACCAGAATCTTTATCTAACAGCTTGGATCAACCAATCCAGGTGTCTTTACATAACAAATCTTACGGGAGTCTTTAACTCTGAATTCAATGAAAGTAATGTTGAAAAAGACAGATCCAGCACTCTATAATGAGAACGATATAGTAGAACCTTCTTAGGAACGCATTATAACATTATGAAACCCTACATTTGATGATGGCACTGGACCATGTAATTTTCTCCAGGGGTTTTATCTGTAAAATACAGATAATAATGGTTCTTTCACACAATTATCCAGATGATTAAGTAAAGAAAACTTTGAACTGGAGATAAAAAGTTGGGAGCATCAGCATATGGATGGTGTTTAAATTGAGAATTGAAGAGATAACCTAAAGAGAGGGGGTTCAGAGAGAAAAATAAAAAGCCCCAGCCCTCTTTCCAAATGTTTCCCATTCATTTGTTCATTCAACAACTATTTTCTGAGTGCCCATGATCAGTCAGTTACTGTACTAGACACTAGGGATGCAGGGGTGAGCCAAAGAGACACAGAGAAAGCTTATAGTCTCCTGAGAGAGGCAGAGAAATATATATTTAACTACAAACTATAATAAGTGCTTTAAAGGAAAAGTTCCAGCCATTATGGGAGAATTTAATGAGGACCTAATTCAGATTAAATAGAATATTGTATACGTAAAGCACTTAGTATAGTGTCTGACACACAGTGAACCCTCTAGCCAAGGAAGGTCTCACTAAGAAAGTGACAATTATGCTGACAGCAAAGGATTAGTTGCAGTTGGCTATGTAGAGAATGGAGTGAAAGAGCACTGCCAGCTGAAGAACACACAAGAAGGCCCTGAGGCAGGAAAGAGCTTGGGATGTTCCCAGAGCTGAAAGGGGACTTGTATGGCTAGAGCACATGATAGTTGGGAAATGATAACACCTTCTACCTGGCCACCCAAGGTAGAAATCTCCCTTTCCCCCAAGTGATGAAAATCATTTTAAGAAACCACACAACTCTAGATACTACACCAAAATAGTAATGATGCAAATGAATTGTATCTGCCTGAAAATTAGCCTGCAGTCTGCTTTCCAAATTCCCCTTTCACAGTCACCCTTCTCCCACTCTGTTCCCTCACCTACCCAGCATCTCACTTTGGTGCACTGTCCCGGGGATAAGAAGTCAAGAATAAGTCCTTCCTGAGGAAGAGTCCTGTGATAACAAATCAGAGAGAAATTCAGCAAGAAATATTAAACGAGGCAGCATCTTACTGTCATCCAGGCTACGTATAAATGCAAGGTTCCGAATTTAATTTAAAATTCAAAAGTGAAATGGTTATCAAAGGGATACATATTAACACCATTATTTGAATTGAAAAATTACAGACTTTTTCTAATAGAAAGATTGATTTCACTGACTGATTTTCCAGTGAGGACTGATTTTGCCAATTAGTTCATATGGCAAACATTTTCCAAAACTTAAATGAGCTAAATATGCAGCCATAAGATTTTGACAAAAATATATTTAAAGTACATATTCAATACACAATACACAAAAATTATAAACCTTATAACTTATAAGTTTATGAGAAAAAATTTAAATATCAATTTTAAGATGTATGAGAATACATAATTTTTCAAAATTATTTTCAGGTTGTTCTAGCAAAAAACAAAAATGTGAAGACCACTGGTTTACAGGGTTAACTCAAGTGTCTGATAACTGAATGGGGTACAGGAATGTGAAACAAGGAGAGGTCAAGGGTGATCCCTAGATTTATAACCAGGAAATATAAATTTGAGATTAACTCACAATTCATGTATGTTCACATAGAGAGTTGACAACAGTGCAAATAACTCCTGATGAGGGTAGCTGACTCTGTCTTGTGTATTTGCAATAATTTGCAATTATTGCCTTGTGAATTTATATTTGTATTAACAAATCCATTTTAGCGTACGTGACTGCATTTATGTATTTGCTCTTTGAATTCTACTTTAAAATAGTTGTACATCTCATTGGTTCCCTCATTACATAATAAGTATAATAATTTTAAAAATTCATGTATGTTCATGGTTCATTAAGGTACCTCTTAAATTTTTTACATTATACTTCATTAATTTTTTTTTTTTTTTGGGCCGAGGCCTGTGGCTTGCGGGATCTTAGTTCCCCGACCTGGGATTGAACCTGGGGCCCCCGGCAGTGAGAGCGCTGAGTCCTAACCACTGGATCACCACTGGTTCCCTACTTTATTAAATTATAGAGGAGATGGTATATTACGGTGTAGGGGTGGAAAACTTTTCCCTTCTTCCTTTCTGGCTGGTCTAATAATTAAATTGACATAAAGCAGATTAACAGAAGAAAAACAAATTTCATGCATATCAGAGCCCCAAAGATACTCAGGCAATTGAGGTTTACATGCCACCCTCAGCTAAGAATAAGGGGTAAGGGCCTGGGGCTTCAAACGGGAGGAAGGCAATTCACAGGATGAGAAGAGCAAATGTTTGGTGAGCAAATGTTTTTGTTTTTGTTTTTGTTTTGCGGTATGCGGGCCTCTCACTGTTGTGGCCTCTCCCACTGTGGAGCACAGGCTCCGGACGTGCAGGCTCAGCGGCCATGGCTCACAGGCCCAGCCGCTCCGCGGCATGTGGGATCTTCCCAAACCAGGGCACGAACCCGTGTCCCCTGCATCGGCAGGCGGACTCCCAACCACTGCGCCACTAGGGAAGCCCTAGTGAGCAAATGTTTGATAAACAAATGTTTGCCATACCACATAGCTAAGTCTCTCTGATAAAAGTTATCTTTGGTATTAGCTCTTTTCCTGCTGTCAATCTAAATTCTTTTAGGCAGTTAAGGGGAAGGTAAACAGCTCTTCCAAAGTCTGTTGGGCCTTGTTTGTCATCAACTTAAAATCCACATGCCAAAGTGGTATATTTTGGGGTCAAATATTCTGCTCCCCCTCAATGGTAATACTGGAAATTTTGGAGATTTGTGAAGGTCTTGAAACTTAACTCTCAAGAATATCTAAGGTCCACTATAGCTTATATGTTCACGTTCATTCTGACTTCTGTTTTATAAAGAGGTCTAAGTTTGCAGTTTTTAAAAAAGTAATGTAAAAGTTTGCCGGGGGTGGGGGGGAAAGTTTACCAGGAAATGAGGCACCCAGTCTAAGGTTAAAAATTAAAGGACCAACTTGTAGTCCAAGATGCAGTAACAAGGACTGGATTTACCCTCTCACCTTAAAGAACACTGACCCTACCCCACTCCCCACAAAAAACACCACCACCACACAAAATATATGAAACAACAATTTTCAAGATACTGGACATCAGCCGATGAAGGACAGTGATCCCTGAGACACTGGAAACAAATGAGGAGAGAGCCCTACGATTTAACTTAAGAGGGTTTCCAGGCTGCCACACAGGGGAGGGGAACTCAGGTGAACCTGTTGGACTCCTGAGTTGAGGAAGTGCAGCTGAGAGTATGGGGAACCCAAGGTGGCTAGTGTTTGTGGGACAGAGTGCTAGAGGACAGACCTGTACAGAGAAAGAACTCTGGAAATCTGCTGAGTGTATTCACAGTATTGATTGATGCCTTTGTGTGAGGAAACTATCCCACAGATGCTGAGGAGAGAACTACTGAAAGAATGAGAGTAAACAGTGCCCAGCAAGAGGGCACAGAGGGCCAGGAAGAGAGCCTGTACCCAACAGCTTAGACTGGAAAACCTCATGTTTCATAGGGCACTGGATAGAGTATCAAAAAGGTCTTTCTTCAGTAGTGGGAAATCATTAACCCTTGACTAATGGTTCTCAGCCAGGGGTAATTTTGCTTCCCCCGCCCCCAAACAGGGGACAATGTCTGTAACATCTGGAGACATTTTTGATTTGTCAGGACTAGAAGCAAGGTGCTACTAGCATCCAGTGGGGAGGCCAAGGATGCTACTAAACATCTTGCAGTGGACAGGACAACAAAGTATTATCTGGTCCAAAATGTCAACAGTGCTGAGGTTGAGAAACCTTGCCGCAGACTCAGCACTGCTCCGGTCCTTCCTAACAAATCTTAAAAGCAAGACTCAAAAGGATCATACTGTTTCCCAGTAAATTAACTGCATCCCAGAGCAAAGCTCAAGATTTACAGGAATACAAAACTATCTGGCACCTGACAGGGTAAAATTCACAATGTCTGGCATTCAGTTCTTCCTCATCTAAATAAAGATCACCGGGCTTGCAGAGGTGCACGAAAATACAACCCATATTGAGGAGAAAAATCAGCCAGTCAAAACCAACCCAGAACTGACACAGACATTAGAAGTGGCATAAAATGACATTAAAACAGTTATTATACCTGTATTCTATAAGTTCAACAGGTTAAGAAGAGATATGGCAGATATAAAAAAAGACCCAAATCAAACTTTTAGAGATAAAAGTACAATGTCTTAGATGAAAAATACACTGGATGGGATTTAACAGCAGATTACATATTTCAGAAGAAAAGATTCGTTAACTTGAGGGTATAGCAATATAAACTATCCAAAATGAAACACAGAAAAGAGAATCTTTTTAATAAAACTTAAAAAGAAAGAAAAGAGCAACAGTGAGCTGTGAGACAATGTTATGTGGCCTAACATACAAGTATTTGGAGTCCCTAAAAGAAAGGGGAGAGAGGAGAGAACTGAAAATAAAGTTGAAGAAATAATAGCCAAAAATTTCCCAAATTTGATGAAAACTATTAATCCACAGATCTAAGAATCCCAATGAGCCCCAAACACAAGAAGTATGAAAAAAAAAAAACCATCAAGGCACATCATAACCAAATTGTTAAAAAAAAAAACAGTGATAAAGAGAAAATCTTAGAAGCATCCAAAGAAAAAAGACATCTCACATATAGACAAAAATAAAGATGACATCAGATCTCTCATCAGAAATAATGCAAGCGAGGGCTTCCCTGGTGGCGCAGTGGTTAAGAATCCGCCTACCAATGCAGGGGACACGGGTTTGAGCCCTGGTCCGGGAAGATCCCACATGCCGCAGAGCAACTAAGCCCATAAGCCACAACTACTGAGCCTGCGCTCTAGAGCCTGTGAGCTACAACTACTGAGCCCGAGCACCACAACTACTGAAGCCCGCGCGCCTAGAGCCCGGGCTCTTCAACAAGAGAAGCCACCCAATGAGAAGCCTGTACACCGCAACAAAGAGTAGCCCCCGCTCGCCACAACTAGAGAAAGCCTGCGCGCAGCAACAAAGACCCAACACAGCCAAAAATAAAAATAATAAATTAATTAATTTTTTAAAAAAAGAAAGAAAGAATGCAAGTGAGAATATAGTAGAGCAGTATCTTTAAAATACTGACAGGAAAAAAAACTGTCAACATAGAATTCTATACTCAACAAAAATCTTTCAAAAGTGACAGTAAAATAAAGACATATTCAAACACATGAAAGCTGAAAGAACTCATTACCACACTACCCACTAGAAGAACCCCATACCACACACACAGACACACAGTACAAAAAATAAAGGAAGTTCTCAAGCAGAAGAAAATGATACCAGATGGAAATCTGGATCTCCACAAATGAATGAAGAGCACCGGAAATTAAAACCACATGGTTAAATGAATAAGATTTTTTTTTTCTTATTATTTAAAATTCTTTAAAAGACAAATGACTCCATAAACAAAAATAATAGCAATGTACTGTGAGGGTTTTAACATTTACAAACGTAAAATGCATGACAAAAAGAGCATAAAGGCCAGAAGAGAAGAAATTACACTACAGTAGGAATAGCCCTGCATCTATCAAAGAAAATGAATTCATGGTTAAAAGCCTTCCCACAAAGTAAACTCCATGCCCAGGTGGCTTTACTAGTGAATTATATCAAACATTTACGAAAAAAGTGCTGATTCTACACCAACTCTTCCAGAAAATTGAAGAGGATAATACTTCCCAACTCACTCTATAAGTCCAGCATTACTTTAATATCACAACCAGAAAAAGATATTACAAGGAAAGAAAGGTACAGACCAATATCCCTCATGTGGCTTATCTGGGGAAAGCAAGGTTAGTTTTACATTCAAAGTCAATCAGAGTAACTCACAATATTAAACAAATTTAAAAAGAAAAACGACATGATCATCTTAATAGATGCAGAAAAAGCACTTGATTAAATCCAACGTCCACTCCTAATAAAAACTCTCAGCAAATGAGGAATAGGAAGGATTTCTCCATGTGTTAATGAGCATCTATCAATACAACAAACGTACAGCTAACATCATACTTAATGATGAAAGACTGAATACTTTCCCCGAGATCAGCAACAAGGCAAGCATATCTGCTTTCATCACTACTGTTCAACACTGTACGTGAGGTTCTAGCCAGTGCAATAGGCAAAAGAAAAAAGCTGTCCAGAGAGTAAAGGAAGAAGTAAAACTCAGATAACATGATCATCTATGCAGAAAATCTAAGGAATCTATTAAAAAGTTGCAGATAAAATGTTTGTCTATGTAGAAAATCTAAGAAATCTAATCAAAAGTTACTAGAACTATCTGCACGCCTAGAGCCCATGCTCTGCAACAAGAAGCCTGTGCACCAAACAGAAGAGTAGCCCCCGCTCGCCGCAACCAGAGAAAAGCCCCCACACAGCAACAAAGACCCAGTGCAGCCAAAAATAAAATAAATTTATATAAAAAAAATTTTTAAAAACAAAACTTACTAGAACTAGTAAATGAGTTTAGCAAGTTTACAGATATAAGATCAATATATTAAAAAGTAATTGTATTTCCATATACGAGCAATAAACAATCAGGGATTGAAACTTTAAATGTTATTTACAATAGCATCAATACATATGAAATACCTAAAGATAAATATTACAAAAGATGTACAAGACCTGTATTATAAATTATACCTGAGGGAAATCACAAAAGATTTAAATAAATGGAGATATACAACCTGTTCATGAAGTTTTGTTGATGAGTATAACTTGCTCATGAGAAGACGGAATATGCTAAGATGTCAATTCAAAACCCCAATAGGTTTTTTGTAGGTAGTGACAAACTTATTTTAAAATTCATATGGAGGGCTTCCCTGGTGGCGCAGTGGTTAGGAATCTGTCTGTCAATGCAGGGAACACGGGTTTGATCCCTGGTCCGGGAGGATCCCACATTCCGCAAAGCAACTAAGCCCATGTGCCACAATTGCTGAGCCTGTGCTCTAGAGCCCGTGAGCCACAACAACTGAAGCCAGCGAGCCAACCTACTGAAGCCCACGCACCTGGAGCCCATGCTCCACAACAAGAGAAGCCATCACCAGTGAGAAGCCCGCACGCAGCAACGAAGACCCAATGCAGACAAAAATAAATAAATAATTTTTTAAAAAATTCATATGGAACTGCAAAATATCTAGAATAGCCAAAACAAATTTGAAAAAGAAGAACAAAGTTGAAAATAATTTCAAGACTAGTCACAAAGCTACAAGAATCAAGACAGTATGGTACTGGCAGGACTTCCCTGGTGGCACAGTGGTTAAGAGTCCGCCTGCCAATGCAGGGGATATGGGGTTGAGCCCTAGTCCGGGAAGATCCCACAAGCCATGGAGCAACTAAGCCTGCACGCCACAACTATGGAGCCTGTACTCTAGAGCCCACGAGCCACAACTACTGAGCCCACATGCTGCAACTACTGAAGCCTGCATGCCTAGAGCCTGTGCTCTGCAACAAGAGAAGCCACCACAATGAGAAGCCCACGCACCACAACGAAGAGTAGCCCCTGCTCGACTCTGCTAAAGAAAGCCCACGTGCAGGAACAAAGACCTAATGCAGCCAAAAATAAAGAAAGAAAGAAATTTTTTTAAAAATCTACAAACAAGAAATGCTGGAGAGGGTGTGGAGAAAAGGGAACCCTCTTGCACTGTTGGTGGGAATGTAAATTGATACAGCCACTATGGAGAACAGTATGGAGTTTCCTTAAAAAACTAAAAATAGAACTACCATACGACCCAGCAATCCCGCTACTGGGCACATAGCCTGAGAAAACCATAACTCAAAAAGAGTCATGGGGCTTCCCTGGTGGCACAGTGGTTGAGAGTCTGCGTGCCGATGCAGGGGACGCAGGTTCATGCCCCGGTCTGGGAAGATCCCACATGCCGTGGAGCGGCTGGGCCCGTGAGCCATGGCCGCTGGGCCTGCGCATCTGGAGCCTGTGCTCCGCAACGGGAGAGGCCACAACAGTGAGAGGCCTGGGTACTGCAAAAAAAAAAAAAAAAGAGTCATGTACCACAATGTTCACTGCAGTACTATTTACAATAGCCAGGACATGGAAGCAACCTAAGTGTCCATTGACAGATGAATGGATAAAGAAGATGTAGCACATATATACAATGGAATATTACTCAGCCATAAAAAGAAATGAAATTGAGTTATTTGTAGTGAGGTGGATGGACCTAGAGTCTGTCATACAGAGTGCAGTAAGTCAGAAAGAGAAAAACAAATACCATATGCTAACACATATATATGGAATCTAAAAAATATATATATGGTTCTGAAGAACCTAGGGGCAGGACAGGAATAAAGATGCAGATGTAGAGAATGGACTTGAGGACACGGGGAGGGGGAAGGGTAAGCTGGGACGAAGTAAGAGAGTAGCATGGACATACATACACTACCAAATGTAAAATAGCTAGCTAGTGGGAAGCAGCCACATAGCACAGGGAGATCAGCTCCACGCTTTGTGCCCACCTAGAAGGGTGGGATATGGAGGGTGGGAGGGAAATGCAAGAGGGAGGGGATATGGGGATATATGTATATTTATAGCTGATTCACTCTGTCATAAAGCAGACACTAACACAACATTGTAAAGCAATCATACTCCAATAAAGATGTTAAAAAAGAGTATATACTATATGATTCTATTTAAAACGTGAGAAATTGTAAACTATAAGTGACGGAAAGCAGACCAGGGACTTCTCTGGTGGCACAGTGGTTAAGAATCTGCCTGCCAATGCAGAGGACACGGGTTTGAGCCCTGGTCTGGGAAGATCCCACATGCCTCAAAGCAACTAAGCCCATGTGCCACAACTACTGAGCCTGTGCTCTAGAGCCCGCAAGACACAACTACGGAGCCCGCGTGCCACAACTGCTGAAGCCCACCCGCCTAGAGCCCGTGGTCTGCAACAAGAGAGGCCACCGCAATGAGAAGCCTGCACACCACAACGAAGAGTAGCCCCCGCTCACGGCAACTAGAGAAAGCCCGCGCACAGCAACGAAGACCCAACACAGCCAAAAACAAATAAAATAAAATAAATAAATTTATTTTTAAAAAAAGAAAGAAAGCAGACCAGTGTTTGCTTTGAGGGTAGGAGGTATGAGGAAACCTGTGGGTGACAGGCTCATTATCTTGATTGTAGTGATGTTTTCATAGGTGTCTACATGTAGCAAAATTTACCAACTTGTACACTTTAAATACATGCAGTTTATTATATGCCCCCATTAAACCTCTATAAAGCTGTTTACAGTATTAAAGGAGAATGGTGAAAACACAAGTTTCACACAGTGGGCTTATTTCATTAAAGCACAGTTTTATCAAAAACAAGGATGAAAATTTATTCTTTGCGTAAGCCACATAAACATCCAAGAAAAACTTCCATTTCCAAGACTACCAATCCGATTCCTAGACGGTCATCCGCCCCATTTCCCTCCAAACTCGGCCAGACATTTCATGTGTTGTCAATATGAATACCTCTGATAAATATCTGGTGAGGAAGCCAGGTCAGAGTGTGGGTGACTGATCCATATGCACTGCCACTACCTGACAAATTTGAAAGTTATGCTGAGTGTAATTGACCTAGAAGAGCTGTTGGTACATTTACAATCTTAGCAGGGTTGGAGTCTATTTATGGGTTTTGATGGACGCTAACTACATTGTAATTTGTACATATATACAATTTTAAGTTATCTGTATAACCTATCTTCTTATTCACTAACAGAAGTCATCTTGATTTATGGGTTTGTTTTATAATGTGCCTCTATCTGCATACACCACATGGAAAGACAATAAACACAAAAAATACTTCGGGCTCTTGCTGCTAAACAAGTACTGAAGCAATGTATGTGAGTTATTAAAAGAAGTACTACAATTAACAAGACAATTTGGCACTGTCCACGCCCTCAGGAAACTGGAATACTATATTGAAAAGGAGACAACTTCTCTTAGAGATAGAGGGTACGGTACGTGTGTTGGGGGAAGGGGGGCCATGAGATAGTCTCCTAAAATTACAGAATATCAACAGCCACCCCTTATGCCGAATCATCTTCAGTTTGAGTCGCTCTTACACGCCTTAACTCTCAAATTCCCTCTATCTCAGAATGCCATACCCTTACTCCCAGTTAATACGGTGGGCATTCTTTCCTACCGACAAACTGATGGAGAAGTTCATGTAATCAAGGAAAATATCTGATACTAATTGCTCACACACACAAAAAAAGTAGAAGGGGACTCTCTGAACTTAGACCCAAGCCCAAAGCCAAGTTTATTTATCTCTGATAAATCTCTCCTGATAATAATCCCTCCAGTCCCACCTTTACTATGTGAGTAGTTACACAGCTGTGTTGGTGGGAAAATACTGTGTAATGATGTGCTGGGGGTAAGCAATTCTAGTAACCCGTTATTCTAGTAACCATTAAGAGTCTTAAAACTTCACCCCGGGATGGACTAAGGCTGTGGTATATTGGTAAATATTTAATAAGGTATAAGAAAGGAAGGCCCTCATTTGCAGTATCTAAGTGAATACTCCCAGTCAATTTTAAGCTACCACTGTGATGTGACTAAATGCGATGTTGGGAAGATGTGTGCCTAGTATTCCCCCCATACAAATGAGATAAAGAAAAATAACCTCAAGAGCACATACAATAGTAAAATGTAGTAAAAATAATTAGGTAGTTACAGTTTTTAGTATCTAATACTGTCACCAGCCAAGCCCATTAACAATTCCCGGGAAATAAAAATAGAATCTGGGTAATAAGACAAAATTTAACCTTTTTCTTTTTCTTTGTGCTTAGTCTAGTTTCACTTGTGCACAGGGTGTTGCATGCAGAGATCTTACACCAGGCCCTTCAGACCAGAGTTCCTAGTGTGAAAAGGCTGGGCCTGGCACCTCAGCTCTGGGGCCCTGTCCAGAAGTGCTACACAGGCCCCTGCAATCCAAGATGGCTGGGGCGATGTACTGAACCCACACCTCCCACACACTGCTTTCTGAAGCCTTGAGCAGCAAACGTCGTGGTGGGGGGAGGGTGCCTGCATGGACCTGCCCCCTCCCTGCTGACAAGAACCCTATAAAGCAGCCCCAGCCAAACGCCCATACTCGAGAGCTTGAACACCCACCTCTTCATTCTTTGACTTCCTTTGCGTTCGAACCAAACACGGTCTCCTACTGGCTCCAAGATACCGGTCAGAAGGACACTTGTTGGGGACTAACTGGGGAGCGTCATTACAATACCTTCATTTTTTTAATATTACTTAATTGTAAGTTTATATAATTTAAATTTTAATAATGGCAGTGTTTAAGGATTGGCTAGCCGAATACTTACAATTTTAACGAGACTGTTCAAGTCACCTTCAACACACCACTGGCCTGGGGGTACTTTCTTTCTGAGGTGAATACAAGGGAACTTCAAGTAACTTCTAACTTCGGTGACTCCTACTGAAAGAGAACGTCCTGGCAACAAGTAAAACTTGATATATTCCTTTTAATACAACAATGAAGAAACAAGAGCCCAGTAACAATTAAAGAGCGTACAAGGTGTTAGGTGGTGGAGTGGGACCTGGAGCTCAGATATGTCTCCAAAGCTAAGAGATGAATACATCCGTCAGGTGTTGCTACAATTTCTAGTTGAAAAAGCCAGAATCGAGGACTTTTAGCCCGGCCCGGAGCATTAAGGGTGTGTGTGGAGGGGCGGCGCAAGAGGTGGAGAACGTAGCTTTGTAAGCGTATGTCCTCTGCACCCAGAAGTCTCTCTACAGATCAGTCCCAACCATGGATTTGTCCATGGCCTCCAAGAAAATATTCTATTCCTACAATCCGCTGTGTGCGCTCCTACCCACCTGACGGCTTAAGTCTTCTGCGGGAGGTAGAACTACTAGGGAACAGAGAGCACAGAATTCGGTCGGCCGGCGCGAAACGGGAAAAAAGCCAGCGAATCCTCATTAGTAGCGCGTGGCCGCCTGGGCTGAGGGGCCGAGGGCCGTGAGCTGTAGCCGCGAACCCGCCCTCCCAAGCCTCCTCGTCCTCCCCAGGCCGCCGAGCCGCCAGCGCCGCGCACGCCTCTCCAACCGTCCTCTCAAGGCTTGACATTTGCTCCGGAAGTGGCTCCGGCGCCCTAGGAGGGCCTAGGATTTTACCGGACGAAAAGACCGACGCCCCCGCTGACGTCA
>NW_006787556.1:1028939-1081832 GCF_000442215.2 Lipotes vexillifer | reverse complement strand
GCGGGCCGTTGGGGGGCTGGTTGGGTGAGTTGGCCTCTGCCGCGGCCGCGAGCCAGCCGCCGCGCTGCCGGCGGCCGGAGCCCCGCGCAATCTCGGAGCCATGCTGAGGAGCTGCACCGCGGCACTGCGCACGCTCCAGGCCCTGCGCGGCAGGCGGGAAGGCGTGTCCCCGGCAGCGAGGGACCCGGTACTCGCGCGGGTAAGTCCCGGGCGCTGGGCGGCGGAAGTGGGCAGAGGGGTGGGACTTTCCGTCAGGAACAACCCTGTGATATGATCAGCTGTTTATCCGTTTCCTCAGCCAGCTGACCTCAGAATAAAAGGTAACAGCTACAAGAGGCATCAATGTTAACGGGGTCACCGGATCTTTCAGTCCTGAGATTCAAGCCGTAAGAAACTGCATAGGAGGGTGACGCCGTTTGTTGGGGTTTTTTTTAACATCTTTATTGGAGTATAATTGCTTTACAGTGGTGTGTTAGTTTCTGCTGTATAACAAAGTGAATCAGCTATACGTATACATATATCCCCATATCTCCTCCCTCTTGAGCCTCCCTCCCACCCCCCCTCTAGGTGGGGTGACCCGTTTTGAAGCAGTGTGAAGGATGCTTGAGTCATGTTAGCAGGTCAAGGAATACAGCTGCCACTAATATTAATAAAGAAAGGTTGTGCCTTAAGCAAGGTCACATAGAAAACACGTGGTACAGTTGGAATCTGAACCTAAGCAGTCTGCCTCCTAACCATTACATTATACCCTCAGGAGAAGAGTACGTCTCTAACAAGGGTTTAATCCTAGTTCTCTACTACTAGTTTATCTACTACTTTACTTATCTACTAGAAAAACGGTTAAGATATTCTGTCTTATCGTTTTTCAGTCAGCAGTTAATACAAATATTTGCTGCCTCTCACCAGCTATATCCAAGGAATATCTAAAGATAATAGTTTATAGGGATATTGGCTTAATTCTAGATAATTCAATTAAGTGGTACTGCTTAAATTGTCCTCTCTGAAGCAGATCAGTTCAATGAAAATAATCATTTTGGACTCGTAAAGGACACACACAAGTGGATCCCATTTAATGATAGTTAAAACCACTTTAACATCTCTGAAAATGTTAAGTTCAAGAACTTTTTTTTTTTAATATTGATTTATTTTATTTTTGGCTGCATCAGGTCTTAGTTGCGGCACGCGGGGTCTTTGTTGCGGCTTAGTTGTGGCATGCGGGATCTTTCGTTGTGGTGCACAGGCTTAGATGCCCCGCCGCATGTGGGAGCTTAGTTCCCCAAGACCAGGGATCCAACCCGTGTTCCCTACATTGGAAGGCAGATTCTTAACCACTGGACCACCAGGGAAGTCCCAAGTTCAAGAATGTTAAAACAATTTCTATACAGTCCTTATTATTAAACAGTCTGCTTGAATGAATAATGAAATAATGTTCACTTTGGGAGAGTCAAGGTAACTAATAATAATTTATAATGAAGTCAGCTTCCTTGATTGTTTTAATATTAGAAATAATAAAGACAACCAACTTATATTAAAATAAGTAATAGTAAATGGTTAAAAATTTTTAAGGTGAAGTTTTTAGCAAAAAGAAAGGAGAGGCTGGCACTTCTAATAGAAACATTTAATAAATATTGTAATGGGATTCTAATGGTGTTAGCTTTAGGGAATAAGTAATAATTGATGGAATGAGGATGTTTTTATTAGCAGTTATTTAAATTTTTCCACTTGAAGTCTAAAAACTTGTGGTTGAATATACAAAAGAGCATTAAGTATGGGCCATTTATAAGAACAAAGACGTCAAAAGAGAATTCTAAAGTTACAGTCTCACTTCCAGGCTCGTGCAGAATATATTTCTCTTTTCAACTTTGGGTTAAAATATCTACAAGACTGTGGTTGGGAGCATCCTGATAGGGCTATGCGGTAGTCATGTTTCTTTCTTCTGGGCCTTGTGTCTTCTACCAGTTATTCTCAATCCTTTGGAGACAGGAGATGATACCTCATTCCACTTATCACCATTTTAAGGCATTCAGGATTGTCTTGAATAAGTGGTTCAGCTTCTACTGTCTTAATTAAGAAATTCTTCGATATAAGAGGAAACCTGACTTTAGCAAGGATGTCAACCATAAACGGCTGGCAATTAGGTTCATCATATTTCAGCCACCTGACTGCAGCATCGTAAACCTGATCCTCTGCTCTCACAGTTAGTGTCCTGGTTGAGGAGATGTGTAACTCACCTGGTATCAAGTTGTAGAAATTCATCAGTTTTATAAAATTCAGTAAAATGCTGATGAATAAAGTCATCTGCAGTTGCGTTCAATTTAGGACAGTCTAGACACTCTGCTAGCCCACTTATACCAAGACAACTGGAAGCATCAACTTGTTCTTTGAAAAAATCAACACACATTTCTTCACAGGTTCAATCTGGTACTGGTTTGCTGCATCTAACAAAGATTGAACATTGTTACTATTCACAGAAATTCTAATGCTATAAGCGAATTCCACAAGTTGTTTAATAATGTCAGGTTCAGCATCTTTGAGTTCTACTTCAAAGAACTTTGATTCAAGCATGTTAGTTGTGAACATTAAGTTTAAAAAATAACTGGCTGCAGCAAGGACAACACAGTGAACAGCTGTCTTTCGTTCCTGGACCATAAGGATCACATCACACAGTGTTTTCTTTGGATTTATGTAGCTTGTCAACAAGGTTCTGCAGTCAGTCCCTCCCAGCGTGATTTCAAGTTGACCCTGGGTATAAATCCCTGGGTAGACTGTAGATTCAACTATAGTTGGGTGGTGGATTTAAATCACTGTTTCCGCATGTTATTCATGACGCCCATGAAGCTTGCCAATTTTAGCTTCCTCTCGAGCAAGTTTCTTTTCGGTCTTCTTGCCGCTCTTCTCCACCCCGGAGGCTGCCATCCTCCGTCAGCACGGTTCACGCCTGAACCGCCATTCCAGGCGAAGGGTTGCAGGCTCCCGATACTCTGGGGCTTCTGTTTATCAAACACCTTGACCGGGATGGGTGGCCGCAGCGCCCTGCTCCCGAACCAGCGAGCCAGCGGGGGACCACTGCGGTAGGACAAGGCCCTGTGGCCCCCTCAAGCTCGCCGGGAAGCGATGACGCGGGCTCTGCTGCATCTCCCACAGAACCGAAGCCCAGAGAAGGAGCCTGTGCCAGCTTACTTTTAAAGAATAATGAATACAGATCGGTTATTAATCCTGTACCATCGTGCACTTTGGAAAATAAAATGCCCTGTGCTAATCTCACAACAAAGACAGATTCGTTTCTTTAATATGTTGGTGTCTTGTAATCTATGTTGAGAATACTTATATTAACAGTATTTACGGGCTTTATAACAGTAGTATTTACAGGGCTTACAAATCATGCTTCTTTTGGTTCAGTAACTTAATCTTAAAAAGAGACACATTATAAAGTTGTAACTGGCCTTCCCTGGTGGCGCAGTGGTTGAGAGTCCGCCTGCCGATGCAGGGGACACGGGTTCGTGCCCCGGTCCGGGAAGATACCACATGCCACGGAGCGGCTGGGCCCGTGAGCCATGGCCACTGAGCCTGCGCGTCCAGAGCCTGTGCTCCGCAACAGGAGAGACCAAAACAGTGAGAGGCCCGCATACTGAAAAAAAAAAAAAAAAAAGTTGTAACTTAAGTCCCACTTGAAAAATACATAATCAAAGATCTAGCAAGACCTTTCCTCTATTCAGGGCAACAAAAAATAGTGATTATCCCTCACATCCCTCATGCACAGAGTCTATGCTGTGAATTTACAGGTGCCTTTACTTCAAGTATCTCATAATTCTCATCTCCTTGGACTGAAACTTTCATTATTTTTATTTCTCACAACATCATAGTGTTCATCTGTGGTCCCAAACTCAACATGCCCCAAACTAAAATGAATGGTTTCACTCCTACTTTCCGCTCCTGACGTGTACATGAACACTAACGAAAACCTCCTCTTTCTTTTCCTTCTATCCACTCCAGCCTTCAAACCACAAGTCAAGAATCATCCAAAACTCTTCTCCTTTCTCTTCCCCCGTGATCTTGTGCCTCCCTCCCACCCTCCCTACCCACCCCAATCATGTAGTTTTTAAAGTACATAAATTCTGGAAGTAACCTAACACACACCATTAGTCATAAATTAATATGTATTGACTAATACCTGTCAATTAAGAGGTAGAATAGGATGTGTAAGCTTTGGAGTTGTGAATTTGGGCTTACCGCATCCATAGGTCTCATCTTAAATAGGGAACTCTAGGTTTGATCAGTTCTAGCATCCTTTCACGGACCAGTGCAACAGAGATAATAAAGGCTTTTAGGAATTAGAATGACTCCCTTGACCCTGGGCTCTCCTACCTGATTGTAACTTTGAGAGTCTGGGGGATTCAGCTAAATGCAACAATCTTTTTTTTCCCCTTTTTTGGCACTGCATGGCATGTGGGATCTTAGTTCCCTGACCAGGGATCAAACCCACGCCACAATCCTTGGTCCCAATATCCTAAATATCTCTTAAATCTTTTTCATTCCTCTCTACCTAGTTCACCTTCTGACCACATTTCTCCTGGACCTTTACAACAGTCTTTTAACTGGTTTCCTTACCATTGCTTCTCACCTTACAATTCATCCTTTACATCAGAGGGAGCTTTCTAAAACCTAATTTCATGTTACTGCTTTGCTTAAAACTCTTTAAGCCTCCCCATAATGGAAAAAGTACTTTGCCACTCAAATACCACCTTCATGATTCTTTAAAGACTCCTTTCTTTAATTAGCTTCATCCTAAGCAATAACATTTATGAAATCCTAAGTGTGATGTGCTATTTATGTCCTTTTATTGGTATAATATTCATTTAAAAATACATATATCATTGTCCTTGTGCCAGCTAAAATCATCTTTCCTATTGGCCTTTGGAAACATTAACCCAGAAGATGAAATCTAAGCCTTCGTTAAAGCCAAAGAGCCACTGTAGTGTCATGCCTCTTCTGCTTTGCCATCCCTATCTTGCTGCTGTTCTCTTTGCACCTTTCATCTATGAAGACTGAAATCCTAGCAGTTCCCCATCTCTCTGTGCCTTTGCTTGGAGCAGCCCTCCTATTCTTTCCTTAGGGAACTTTTCATACTTTAGAAATCACTGTATCAGTCCTCATCTTTGTGAAGTTTTCCCTGGAAGTCACTCCTTCTGTGTCTGTATCTATTTCTTTTGTTAACATTTTTCACACTCGAGGCAGCAATCACTTGAGGACAGGGCCTAAGTATTCTCTCTTTGTATTACCTGTTCCTGGCACAGAACCAGAGCATATAGTAGGGCTCAAAAAAGTTCATCGCGGGGGCTTCCCTGGTGGCGCAGTGGTTGAGAGTCCGCCTGCAGATGCAGGGGACACAGGTTCGTGCCCTGGTCCAGGAAGATCCCACATGCCATGGAGCGGCTGGGCCCGTGAGCCATGGCCGTTGAGCCTGCGTGTCCGGAGCCTGTGCTCCGCAACGGGAGAGGCCACAACAGTGAGAGGCCCACATACCGCAAAAAAAAAAAAAAAAAAGTTCATTGCAGGACTTTCCCTGGCAGTCCAGTGGTTAAGGCTCTGCACTTCCACTGCAGGGGGCGGGGGTTTGATCCCTGGTCAGGGAACTAAGATCCCACATGCCATGCAGTGCCAAAAAAGGGGGGAAAAAAAAAAAGATTGTTGTATTTAGCTGAATCCCCCAGACTTTCAAAGTTATAATCAGGTAGGAGAGCCCAGGATCAAGGGAGTCATTCTAATTCCTAAAAGCCTTTATTATCTCTGTTGCACTGGTCCGTGAAAGGATGCTAGAACTGATCAAACCTAGAGTTCCCTATTTAAGATGAGACCTATGGATGCGGTAAGCCCAAATTCACAACTCCAAAGCTTACACATCCTATTCTACCTCTTAATTGACAGGTATTAGTCAATACATATTAATTTATGACTAATGGTGTGTGTTAGGTTACTTCCAGAATTTATGTACTTTAAAAACTACATGATTGGGGTGGGTAGGGAGGGTGGGAGGGAGGCACAAGAGGGAGGGGATATGGGGATATATGTATACATATAACTAATTCCCTTTGTTATACAGCAGAAACTAACACAACGTTGTAAAGCAATTATACTCCAATAAAGATGTTAAAAAAAAAAAGCCATCAGTGCATACTGGAATTTGATGGCAAGAATAGGCACATGAGTAATAGCTTTGAAAAATAAATTAAATAAAAAGAGAAAAAAAAACTATATGATTGGGATTCTAAGGAAATAAACCAAAGTAGAGAAAAGACTATATTCACAGTGTTCCAATGATCCTTTTCATTTAAAGCAGCAAAAGATTGGAAACAATTTACATGTACAATTTAAATGGTTAAGTAAATTATAGTATATCATTTTAAAGGACTATTTTTCTGCTGTTGAAAATGGTGATAACTGAGATTAAGGGCATGAGAAAGTGAACACTAAAGAATTTTAAGTGATGAAGCAAAAGAAAAATTGTATTTCTTACTGAGATTACAAGTATATTAAGAAAAGCTGTAGTTAAAAAAAGCTTGGAGGAGGGATTTCTGTGGTGGTCCAGTGGTTAAGACTCCAAGCTCTCAATGCTGGGGGCCCGAGTTCAATTCCTGGTGGGGGAACTATATCCCACATGCTGCAACTAAAAGATCCCTCATGCTGCAACCCCGCATGCCTCAACTGAAGATCCTGCACGTGGCAAGAAAGATCCCACATGCCGCAACTAAGACCCAGCATGGCCAAATAAATAAATATTAAAAAAATAACTTAGAGGAAATATATCAAAATTTTACCATTAGTTATATTAAGATGGAGAGATAATGAGTGGGTTAAAAAATTTTTGTTTTTCTTTTCTTTCCTTCCCAAATTTTCTGAGCTGAAAGTCTGAAGGGATAAGCCAATCCAAAACCATAGGAAAAAACAAAGGTACAAATACTGAGCTAGGGAGCGGAGTGGTCTCAACGCCACTCATGTTTCCCCTCACGTATTCAAGACTTCCTTTTGTTAGCCAGGAAATTTTTAGTTCCATAGAGTCCTTGGGACAGGCTCCCTAAATTCTTGCCATCAGGCCAGGATCAGAGCCAGCCCAGAGGTCAGCAGAAGGCTGGTTGGCTGGTTCTTCCATCACAATAACAGCACCTCCCTGTACCCTGGGGTGTAGTCCAAGTGTTGTAGGTACATTGAATCTGAATGAATTGATAAGAGTGCCTGGAAGTAGAATGCCACAGAGTTGATAGCTTCTGTGATCTTAATGTTCCAGGATTTCTGCAGAAGTCAAAATAACTGATTTGCCTTTCTGGTGCCGATGGGCATTTGCTTTGTCCAGCTCTTTTGTAGGTGACACTTTGTCCCCCAAGTCCTCCAGGGCCCATGTACCTTTCCACCTGCTGTGTGGGCACTGAAGTGGTAGCAGTGCTGAGTGCTACAGAGAAATAGCACTGGTAGAAGCTGTGGTTATTATGACACCAAGAACTTTTCCCCTCCAACTTTTCCTCCTCTTTCTTTGTATTCTCTTTCTTGGCATCTGGCTCTGTCACCTACTCCGTTGAACAGTTCAGAAACCTGAGATTGGCTCTTGTATTTTTCCTCTTCCCTCACTCTCCTTATCCAAATAGTCACCAAGTTCTGCTTCATGCATTCATAATTTTTCACCTGAGTTATTCCAGTAGCCTCTAGACAGGGCCCTCTGATTCCAATCTTGAAATCACTCCCACTATCTTTTGTATTATGGCCAAATCTGATCTTGTCACCTATTTAAAATCCCTCCGAGAGCACTGCAGATGCAATTCAAACCAGTTAACTTAGTGTGGAAGCTTCCCACAGTCAGGCCCTTGCCTACATCTCTGCTCTTCCCCTTGTACTGAAACAATGCCAAGCTTCCTTGAGGCCTTAGTTTCATCATCTGTAAAATGGGGATAATAATTTGTACCTACTTCATATGGTTGTTGTAAGGCCCCTCCGAACTGTTTCATGCCTCCTTGCCTTTGCACACAGTGTTCCTTTGCCTATAATACTCTTTCTATCTGGCTAATTTCTGCTTGTCTAATGAAGATTCAAGTCAAAAAACCCCTACCTGAATACCCAATCTCAGATGAATACCTCTCCCCTGTGCTCTGGCTTCCTGTGTGTTTCCCACTGGTAACACTTTTTACATGGAGGAAAATTGTCTGTCCTTCATCTCTCTTTATCACCAGTTCCTGGCTGCTGACTTTAAAAAAATGCACCATATGAGAGTTGCGAATTAAGTTTTATTTGAGGCAAAATCAGGACTACAGCCTGGAGACAGCATCTCAGATAGCTCTGAGAAACTGCTCCAAAGAGGCAGGGGGGGGAAGATCACTATATATGTGATTTTGGTGAAGGGGGAGTACATGCAATCAAGCTAGTCTCTAGTGAAGGTTACTGCTAGTCACAAGGAACACATGTCACCATGAAGGATTTTAGTGCTTTTCTAGATATGAGGAGATACAAGAATTGGGCTCATAAAATCAGCTCCTGAGGGGCTTCCCTGGTGGCGCAGTGGTTGAGAGTCCGCCTGCCGATGCAGGAGACACGGGTTCGTGCCCCGGTCCGGGAAGATCCCACATGCCGCCGAGCGCCTGAGCCCGTGAGCAATGGCCACTGAGCCTGCGCATCCGGAGCCTGTGCTCCGCAACGGGAGAGGCCACAACAGTGAGAGGCCCGCGTACCGAAAAAAAAAAAAAAAAAATCAGCTCCTGAAAATACCTAACTATCTGAAGACCTGTTCTGCCAGATTTTCTCAGAGCACAGGATGCTTCATTTCTGTCCTCCACCCTGAACTCCTTTCAGGGGGTGTTGAAAATCAGCAGCTGCAGCAGCACATGATTTAATCCTTGTAGGGGTGGATGTTAAGTGCCGGTTTGTAGTTGACATGGCTCACCTGTGCTTGATTAAGGTTTAAAAAAAGAAGGGGGTCTGCAGACCTGGGCTTAATACCAACTCTGCTAATGGCTAGTTGGATGACATTGAGCAAATCATTTATCCTCTCTCAATCTCCCAGTTCTCCCAAGGAGAGAGGACCAGGTGATCCTAGAAATTTGTTTCCACTTCAAAACAACAAGCTTTTGGGAAGAGGAAAAGCAGCAAGATAGTCTTAGAAAATAAGAGAATATGTTATGAAATAGGATGTACCTCCCATTACTCTCCTTTTTTTCCTTTCTTTTAGAGGTGGTTTTCTACAGAGAAAGTCATTCCTAAGGACCATGCTCTCCCCAACCCCAGCTGGAGCAAGGACTTAAGACTCCTCTTTGACCAGTTCATGAAGAAATGTGAAGACGGCTCCTGGGAACGTTTGCCTTCATATAAAAGTAAATATACTCAAAAGAGTGAAGATTTCAAAACCTATTTTCTTGGTAGGAATAGCTACGCTCCCATAAAGAATAATTAAATATCAAATATAAAACTAAGAACAGATTGAAGTACTTGTTACCACTTGAAAAAGGAAGGAGGATAGTGCAGGGGGTTTGCTATATTCTGCAGTTTTATAGGCCAGAAATCTCAATAAATTTCACAGATTGTGGGAGAGCATGAAGTCTGTTGCCATTAATAAGAATGCCCCCACCATGGCATCATCATCACCATTATCAGGAAGGGGCCCCAGAAAGACTCGACCCTACCACATTCTCATCACCTTTCTGTCTTGAGGCTGTCATCACTAACCTCAATTTACTGTTTATCCCAATATATGGCTCTGTCACCCTAAGAAGCTCAGAATACTCAAGTCATCCCCTCATCTCCCAGACTCTAAACTCCCGAGGCAAACTATCCCACCTCCAACACATACACATTGTACTTCCTGTCCTTTGTGTGTGTGTGTGTGTGTGTGTGTGTGTTTTAATTAATAGACTTCTTCTTTTTTAGTAGTTTCAGGTCTATAGAAAAAAGAGTGGAAAGAACAGAGTTCCCATATACCCCTTAATTCCTTCTGCCAGCTCTCCATTTATTAACATCTTGCGATAGTAAAGTACATTTGTTGTAATGGTGAGACTGTATTAATACATTAACTAAAGTCCATAGTTTACATTAGGGTTCACTGTGTAATACTTGATGAGTTTTGACAAATGTATAATGACATGTATCATACGGAATAGTTCCACTGCCTTAAAAATTCACTATGTCCCCCGTTCATCTGTCCCTCCTCCCGAACCCTTGGCAACCACTGATCTTTTTACTCTCTCCATGGTTTTGCCTTTTCCAGAATACACACAGTATGTAGCCTTTTCAGATTGTTTTCTTTCACTTAATAATATACATTTATTAAGGTACATTTATTTTTTCCACAGCACTTAACACCATCTGGCATGCCTTGTGTTTATTTAACAGTGTGTCTCTCACCACTAGAGTGTTTGCTTCTGTCGACTTAAGAAAAAATGCACAATGTGAGAGTTGCAAGTTAAGTTTTATTTGGGGCAAAATGAGGACTGCAGCTCGGGAGACAGCATTTCAGATAGCTCTGAGAAACTGCTCCAGAGAGGTAGGGGGGAAGGTCAGTATATATGTGATTTTGGTGAAGGGGGAATGCATGCAATCAAGCATATATTTTTTTGCAGAAGGTTTCTGCTAGTCACGAGGAGCAGACATCACCATGAAGGATTTTAGTGCTTTTCTAGATATGAGGAGATAAAAGAATTGGGCTCATAAAATCGGTCCTGAAAATATCTATCTGAAGACCTATTCTGCCACTTTTTCCCAGAGCACAGAATGCCTCATTTCTGCTCTCCACCCTGAACTCCTTTCGGGGGTGTTGAAAGTCAGCATCTGCAGCAGCACATGATTTAATTCTTGTAAAGGGAGTTGGTAAGTGCCAATGGCAAGTGCCAATTTGTAGTTGACAGCGCCTCCTCATGGTCATAAATTCGACCATGATTTGGGAGGCATTTCATGACCATTTTGTCCCACGGTGCTAGGAGGGCTCATTCCTAGGTCTGGTGAAGATTTTGCTGACAGGCCACTCAGTGTGCTATTACTGGACTAGATCTTTTAACAGTAACTAAAGACTCTGGACCACCTGTCTTACTAATCTGTTATGGTCCAGGAAAATTCCCTCTTGTTGTATCTTCCCATATCTAGAGTTACAGTATTACAATCATTGATCTCATATAAAACTATGTATTTTTGTTGGAGACTCAGTCACACATTTGGTAATGCAAGAAACAACAATCTTGTAAAACAGGAAAAATGCAAATAACATAGCTAGCAATATTATTAAAGTCATAAGTGAGAATTAAGCCAAGAACTTCCATTAGGTACAGCCCAGTATATCTTCAGGTCACCTGACATAGTCTGTTCTGTACCAATCGTTATCTTTCAGGGAAATGGTGTATTGTCACTGTCCATAAGGCTCCCAGCCCAATTTCCTAGTTACTACGCTAGTTATCCTTAGTATAATTTGATTGTTCCCAAGGTAAAAGGGTGCCTTAAAACTTAAATGACCACAGCCTGGTGTTAACCACATAAATCCATCCCATAATTGCGGGAGCTTTTATTCCTTGGCTGAAATTTTGCTGTTGCTCTGATTGAGCTTGAGTAACTTTAGAGGAAAATTCATTTTTTCATGGCCAGGGTCAGAGCAGGTATTATTAATTGTCTAGGTGAGGGGATCCCATCTAGTAATATCAAGAGTGAACTTTCTTTCTTCTGAAATATATTTCCTAAGGGCCATCCAATTAGAGCCTTGGAGTAGAGCAATCCACCAAGGTAATCCAGAAGTACTAGACAAAGGTGATTGGCTACAAACCCAACAATTGGATTGATTTTTTAAACTAGCATAGGATCGTGTCCATGATAGAAAACACTTGATTTATATGCAAAGGTCTGAGAAGTTAAGAAAACTTTATAAATAATACAAATCAGGTCCAGCATCTTGGGTAAGCTGTCTGCTTCTGATGTTGTCTTCTTTTCATCCTGGTGTGAGTATAGTTTCCTCTGTTTGAGCAGTGTTTTAAGGTGAGTTTGAGGTTAGCAGTCCTCTCTATAGACCAGTCTGGTGCAGCAGCCCTTTTTAAGTGGGAAATATGAATCCAAGAGTGAATCCCTTTAGTTTTGCTGCACATGAACTAGTTAAGGGTACCTGGTGAGGGCCTTTCCATCTGGGTTGTAGTGAGTCCTTTAAATGATGTCTTTTCTAATATACATAGTCCCCTGGTTGCAGGTCATGGGGCAAATGATCTTCATCCAAAGATAGATTACTGAGATAAGCTTCAAAAACAAACTTAGAGTGTGCTTTTAATAATACAATTTAACTTTATATCAATATAACATAACAACAAGGAACTATCCTGGAAGTGAGTCTTAGTAAATACAGACCTCCATTAACAAAACTGGGATTTAACATTCATTGAAACATCTTTTTCTCTCTAAAATTACCCTCATTTCTACCAAATATAACCAAATTAAGACTAATTTGTTTGCAAAATAAATCTGGTCTCAATACACTTGGCCTGATGATATATAACTATAATTGATCATATAGGCTTTTTGCTTGCTGAAACTTTTATAAGGAGTCTCAGGCTGGACTTTTAAAATAACCTCTCAGGGCTAAGAAAGTCACCAAGGGCTTATCACAGATTTCGCCTAACAGATCTAGGTGAATTCCTCCCTTTTCAAGGTCCCAAAATACCTTGAGTTTTCTGTACCTGTTAGTGAGGTAGCCTTCCTAATTTATCTGATAAAGCTACTGGCAACCTGAGAGTTTCCAGTGTCTGGAGCGGACAGATAGCAAAGATAAATGTTTCAATCCTGCTTACAAAGGTATAATTTACCAAATTACTATAAGTCATAATTAGTTTGAGGGGAAGGTTTTTCCTTACACCTGGAAAACACAGATTTAAACCAGTAATTCTTCAGATAGAAACCATAAAATTTACAACCATATTCACCAGTTGACTCAGTCCTGTGTAACTAATCCTTTTTGTTAACAGCTTTATGAAGCCATCAGGTTTTTCATTAGAATTCTTCAATTTCTTACCCAGTTCAGCATTATGGTCTGAAAGTCAGAAACTTGTATTTATCCAAAAGTCCTTTCTATAAGTTTTCTTGAAGAGGAAGCATTTTTGCAAAGGCATTAGAGTGAAACTGTAAGTGTCTATAATGACAGAAAACTTAAGGCGCGTTTAAAATCTGATTACAATGCAATTAACAAAGAAACTTGGTTACTACTATGACATACAACACTTTAAGATAATAACTAGAATTATGACTGATAACATTTTACCAGGACATATCAGAATTTTAGGAACTCCATATAATTTCTAGGATATCTTTATTAGCAACATTTACCATACAATATAACCTAAGAAGATTTATTACTCATTTGACATTACTTCCCATGTAATTTAACATACCAAATGAATCTAATTAGTTTGACATCTCTCTTTGGGATGTATCAGGGGCCCTTTGAAGCATCCCAGAGTTAGCTAGAGGTCAAAAGGATGTCATTAAAATTTGATTTAGGAAGTTTTGTCAAACTATATCAAAAAGGATTTAGAACATTCAGTCAGATAGGATCACAGATAGTCACTGTGAAACAATAGTTATTCACTTAGCCCAAGTAACAATAAAAGATTCCAAAGGCAAATACAGAACAGATCACTTATAAGGTAAAGAAACTTGAAATCTGTTATCAAAGGCATTTCAACATTATCAGAAATCTTGCCCTCTTGAGAGAGAAAAAACAAATTCAAGTTTTGCACCCGCTTACTTTTGAAATTCATTTACGGGACTTCCCTGATGTGCAGTGGTTAAGAATCCGCCTGCCGATGCAGGGGACACGGGTTCGAGCTCTGGTTTGGGAAGATCCCATGTGCCTCGGAGCAACTAAGCCCATGCGCCACAACTACTTAGCCTGCGCTCTAGAGCCCATGAGCCACAACTACTGAGCCCACGTGCCTAGAGCCCCCGTGCTCCACAACAAGAGAAGCTACCACAATGAAAAGCCTCACACCACAACAAAGAGTAGCCCCACCCGCTGCAACTAGAGAAAGCCCACGTGCAGCAACAAAGACCCAACACGGCCAAAAATAAATGAATAAATAATAAAAAATAAATAAATAACATTCATTTACTCAATTAAATTTATTTTAACCTTAGTCAATCCAGACCATGCACAAAACTCTTTTCTTGGGGTCCCCTTTCCACAAACCTTTTTATGACTTTCTGTATCCATCACTTTATTTCCCATTCAGAAACAGCCAGCTATAAGTCAGACCTACTTCCTTTTCCCTTAAAAAAATGCGATTCTATTCCTCATGACTTCTTTACTAGAAACATACATCCTACTTTCCTACTGTATACTGAAATGTTTCCTTTATTATTTCTATTAGCTTTAGCTACATGTTTAAATTAGAATCCTCAGCTCTTAAAACCTTAATTTCTTTTGAAAACTAAGTAAGCAATTATGAACTGTCCTTTACATTAGCATTCTGTAGATTGGTGAACATAAATACCAGTGATATTTTCTAAAAACATTTGCTTTCTTTAGAGAATGTGGCACGAAACATATTCATTTATAATCCTAAATACCTTTTGTTTCTCTGTAAAAGGAAGCCAATGTTCAGTAATTAATGTTTCAGTATCTTATTTTATTTGGGAATGACCTAGCTATTCAATAAGCTTCCATCACTTAACTTAATTTAGCACAACTCTACAATTTCAAATTACCAGAACCTGGAGAGACTATTTCAGATAGACATTCGTAAAGCATAATTATTCTTAATAGAGTTTATCTAAAAGCACCTATCTCATTTACATTTTCTTTCCTTAAAAGTTTCTTCACGTCAAGTTACTTTCCCTGCTGACATATTTGTAACAGATATAACAAGGTTTTATTTAGCTTATATTACACCTAGGTACAATAAAAGTATTACTCTTAATGTTGATGACTCTAAAACCATGTCTGTATTAATTAGATCAACAAACTTAAAACATTAATACCAGATATTAATTTAATACTGAATATTTCCCAGTTCACATGAACCTGAAATTCATTCAGCTTAATTTCTCTTGTATTTAGAATTGTTTGATTTGTGCTTACTTTTTTTTTTGAATTTTATTTTATTTATTTTTTTATACATCAGGTTCTTAGTTATCCATTTTATACGTATTAGGGTATATATGTCAATCCCAATCTCCCAGTTCATCCCACCACCACCTCCCCACCCCTACCAGCTTTCCCCCCTTGGTGTCCATACATTTGTTCTCTACATCTGTGTCTCAATTTCTGCCCTGCGAACCAGTTCATCTGTACCATTTTTCTAGGTTCCACATATATGTATTATTATACGATATTTATTTTTCTCTTTCTGACTTACTTCACTCTGTAAGACAGTCTCTAGATCCATCCACATCTCTACAAATGACCCAATTTCATTCCTTTTTATGGCAGAGTAATATTCATTGTATATATGTAGCACATCTTTATCCATTTGTCTGTCAGTGGGCATTTAGGTTGCTTCCATGTCCTGGCTATTGTAAATAGTGCTGCAATAAACATTGGGGTGCATGTGTCTTTTTGAATTACGGTTTTCTCTGGGTATATGCCCATTAGTGGGATTGCTGGGTCATATGGTAATTCTATTTTTAGTTTTTTAAGGAACCTCCATACTGTTCTCCATAGTGGCTGTATCAATTTACATTCCCACCAACAGTGCAAGAGGATTCCCTTGTCTCCACATCCTCTCCAGCATTTGTTGTTTCTAGATTTTCTGATGATGCCCATTCTAACTGGTGTGAGGTGATACCTCATTGTAGTTTGGATTTGCATTTCTCTAATAATTAGTGATGTTGAGGAGCTTTTCATGTGCTTTTTGGCCATCTGTATGTCTTCTTTGGAGAAATGTCTTTAGGTCTTCTGCCCATTTCTTGATTGGGTTGTTTTTTTAATATTGAGCTGCATGAGCTGTTTATATATTTTGGACATTAATCCTTTGTCCGTTGATTCATTTGCAAATATTTTTCCCATTCTGAGGGTTGTCTTTCCGTCTTGTTTGTAGTTTCCTTTGCTGCACAAAAACTTTTAAGTTCCATTAGATCCCATTTGTTTATTTTTGTTTTTATTTCCATTATTCTAGGAGGTGGATCAAAAAAGATCTTGCTGTGATTTATGTCAAAGTGTTCTTCCTATGCTTTCCTTTTAGAGTTTTATAGTGTCTGGTCTTACATTTAGATCTCTAATCCATTTTGAGTTTACTTCTGTGTATGGTGTTAGGGAGTGTTCTAATTTCATTCTTTTACATGTAGCTGTCGAGTTTTCCCAGCACCACTTATTAAACACACTGTCTTTTCTCCATTGTATATCCTTGCCCCATTTGTCATAAATTAGTTGACCATAGGTGCATGGGTTTATCTCTGGGCTTTCTATCCTGTTCCGTTGATCTATATTTCTGTTTTTGTGCCAGTACCATATTGTCTTGATTACTATAGCTTTGTAGTATAGTCTGAAGTCAGGGAGTCTGATTCCTCCAGCTCCATTTTTTTCCCTCAAGACTGCTTTGGCCATTCGGGGTCTTTTGTGTCTCCATACAAATTTTAAGATTTTTTGTTCTAGTTCTGTAAAAAATGCCATTGGTAGTTTGATAGGGATTGCATTGAATCTGCAGATTGCTTTGGGTAGTAGTCATTTTCACAATATTGATTCTTCCAATCAAGAACATGGTATATCTCTCCATCTGTTTGTATCATCTTTAATTTCTTTCATCAGTGTCTTATAATTTTCTACATACAGGTCTTTTGTCTCCCTTGGTAGGTTTATTCCTAGGTATTTTATTCTTTTTGTTGCAGTGGTACATGGGAGTGTTTCCTTAATTTCTCTTTCAGATTTTTCATCGTTAGTGTATAGGAATGCAAGACATTTCTGTGCATTAATTTTGTATCCTGCAACTTTACCAAATTCATTGATTAGCTCTAGTAGTTTTCTGGTGGCATCTTTAGGATTCTCTATGTATAGTATCATGTCATTTGCAAACAGTGACAGTTTTACTTCTTCTTTTCCAGTTTGTATTCCTTTTATTTCTTTTTCTTCTCTGATTGCCGTGGCTAGGACTTCCAAAACTGTGTTGAATAATAGTGGTGAGAGTGGACATCCTTGTCTTGTTTCTGATCTTAGAGGAAATGCTTTCCGTTTTTCACCATTGAGAATGATGTTTGCTGTGGGTTTGTCATATATGGCCTTTATTATGTTGAGGTAGGTTCCCTCTGTGCCCACTTTCTGGAGAGTTTTTTCATAAATGGGTGTTGAATTTTGTCAAAAGCTTTTTCTGCCTCTATTGAGATGATCATTTGGTTTTTATTCTTCAGTTTGTTAATATGGTATATCACATTTATTGATTTGCATATATTGAAGAATCCTTGCATCCCTGGGATAAATCCCACTTGATCATGGTGTATGATCCTTTTAATGTGTTGTTGGATTCTGTTTGCTATTATTTTGTTGAGGATTTTTGCATCTATATTCATCAGTGATATTGGTCTGTAATTTTCTTTCTTTGTAGTATCTTTGTCTGGTTTTGGTATCAGGGTGATGGTGGCCTCATAGAATGAGTTTAGGAGTGTTCCTTCCTCTGCAGTTTTTTGGAAGAGTTTGAGAAGGATTGTTAGCTCGTCTCTAAATGTTTGATAGAATTCACCTGTGAAGCCATCTGGTCCTGGGCTTTTGTTTGTTGGAAGATTTTTAATCACAGTTTCATTACTTGTGATTGGTCTGTTCATATTTTCTATTTCTTCCTGGTTCAGTCTTAGAAAGTTATACCTTTCTAAGAATTTGTCCATTTCTTCCAGGTTTTCCACTTTATTGGTATAGAGTTGCTTGTAGTAGTCTCTTAGGATATTTTGTATTTCTGCAATGTCTGTTGTAACTTCTCCTTTTTCATTTCTAATTTTATTGATTTGAGTCCCCTCCCTCTTTTTCTTGATGAGTCTGGCTAATGGTTTATCAATTTTGTTTATCTTCTCAAAGAACCAGCTTTTAGTTTTATTGATCTTTGCTATTGTTTTCTTTGTTTCTATTTCATTTATTTCTGCTCTGATCTTTATGATTTCTTTCCTTCTACTAACTTTGGGTATTGTTTGTTCTTCTTTCTCTAGTTCTTTTAGGTGCAAGATTAGATTGTTTATTTGAGATGTTTGTTGCTTCTTGAGGTAGGATTGTATTGTTATAAACTTCCCTCTTAGAACTGCTTTTGCTGCATCACATAGGTTTTGGATCATCGTGTTTTCATTGCCATTTGTCTCTAGGTATTTTTGATTTCCTCTTTGATTTCTTCAGTGATATCTTGGTTATTTAGTAACATATTGTTTAACCTCCATGTGTTTGTGTTTTTTATGTTTTTTTTCCCTGTAATTGATTTCTAATCTCATAGCATTGTGGTCAGAAAAGACGCTTGATATGATTTCAGTTTTCTTAACTTTACTGAGGCTTGATTTGTGACCCAAGATGTGATCTATCCTGGAGAATGTTCTGTGCGCACTTGAGAAGAAAGTGTAATCTGCTGTTTTTGGATGGAAGTCCTATAAATATCAATTAAATCTATCTGGTCTGTTGTGTCATTTAAAGCTTGTGTTTCCTTATTAATTTTCTGTCTGGAAGATCTGTCCATTGATGTAAGTGAGGTGTTAAAGTCCCCCACTATTATTGTGTTACTGTCGATTTCCTCTTTTATAGCTGATAGCAGTTTCCTTATGTATTGAGGTGCCCCTATGTTGGGTGCATATATATTTATAATTGTTATATCTTCTTCTTGGATTGATCCCTTGATCATTTTGTAGTGCCCTTCCTTGTCTCTTGTAACATTCTTTATTTTAAAGTCTATTTTATCTAATATGAGTATTGCTACTCCAGCTTTCATTTGATTTCCATTTGCATGGAATATCTTTTTCCATCCCCTCACTTTCAGTCTGTATGTATCCCTAGGTCTGAAGTGGGTCTCTTATAGACAGCCTGTATATGGGTCTTGTTTTTGTATCCATTCATCGAGCCTGTGTCTTTTGGTTGGAGCATTTAATCCATTCACATTTAAGGTAATTATCGATATGTATGTTCCTGTGACCATTTTCTTAATTGTTTTGGGGGTTTTTTTGTGGGTCCTTTTCTTGTCTTGTGTTTCCCACTTAGAGAAGTTCCTTTAGCATTTGTTGTAGAGCTGGCTTGGTGGTGCTGAATTCTTTTAACTTTTGTTTGTCTGTAAAGCTTTTGATTTTTCCATCGAATCTGAATGAGATCCTTGCCAGTTAGAGTGATTTTGGTTGTCATTTCTTCCCTTTCATCACTTTAAATATGTCATTCCACTCCCTTCTGGCTTGTAGAGTTTCTGCTGAGAAATCAGCTGTTAACCTTATGGGAGTTCCCTTGTATGTTATTTGTCATTTTTCCCTTGCTGCTTTCAATAATTTTTCTTTGTTTTTAATTTTTGCCAATTTGATTACTATGTTTCTCAGCGTGTTTCTCCTTGGGTTTATTCTGTATGGGACTCTCTGCACTTCCTGGACTAGGGTGGCTATTTCCTTTCCCATGTTAGGGAAGTTTTTGACTATAATCTGTTCAAATATTTTCTTGGGTCCTTTCTTTCTCTCTTCTCCTTCTGGGACCCCTATAATGCGAATGTTGTTGCGTTTAATGTCCCAGAGGTCTCTTAGGCTGTCTTCATTCCTTTTCATTCTTTTTTCTTTATTCTGTTCTGCAGCAGTGAATTCCACCATTCTGTCTTCCAGGTCACTTATCCGTTCTTCTGCCTCAGTTATTCTGCTATTGATTCCTTCTAGTGTAGTTTTCATTTCAGTTATTGTATTGTTTTATCTCTGTTTGTTTGTTCTTTAATTCTTCTAGGTCTTTGTCAAACATTTCTTGCATCTTCTTGATCTTTGCCTCCATTCTTTTTCCGAGGTCCTGGATCATCTTCACTATCATTATTCTGAATTCTTTTTCTGGAAGGTTGCCTATCTCTGCTCCATTTAGTTGTTTTTCTAGGGTCTTACCTTGTTCCTTCATCTGGTACATAGCCCTCTGCCTTTTCATCTTGTCTATCTTTCTGTGAATGTCAGTGCTTGCTTTTTCTTAAGCCAGTTAAATAGAGGTCATTTACAAATTAACCTCAGCAGCATTATCCAAAGGGACACACATACTGAGACATACATATATCTAGACAGACACAACGAGAGATCTATATAGCTTCATTTTCTAAACTTTGTCATGAATCAGATATCAAAATGTAAAACTCACTAGTTTATAACTAACAGTGGAATAAGAAAGAATTTTAAAGGCTTTGTTCCCTGTATTTTCCTCAGACTCAGGACTCAGAGATGGTCTATATAAGATAATTGTTCCTGAGAGCCCTAGTTTCAAGGCACAGGGAGAGAAAATCAAGTTCTCCTAGTAGGACTTGTTCCTCAGGGTCAGAATTCTGAAGAGATATGTTTCTGTTTTTTGAGGTTCTTTTTTTCCTTCAAGCTAGCTTTCTCTACTAGTTGGGAATTAAATGGGGGTTGGTTAACCTTCGACTGGCATTGTGTACTTAACTGGCACAATTGAAGTTTCATAATTTTCATAGATACCCCCTTTTCTTTCTTTTTAATGGTTTTAAAAAGTTGGTCTGATATAGTTTCAAGTAATTAATTGTTGGTTTCCTGAAAAGAAGTTACTCTATCATTTCCTCTTTTAGAAGCTTCTAGATACCAATCAAAGTAACCATTCCATTCAGTCTGTTTGATCTCATGGCTTGCTTTTTTCTAACTGTGTGCACAAAAATATTAATTTTGAAATAGCAAAAGAACCCCAATTTGGTCATTTTAGGTTGAGATCTCCTTTGGTATATTTCCCCAATTAAGTAGGTACTTGCAAATATGAGTTTTGTACATACATAAACCTGCCTGGAGTGTTAGTTAGAGGCTGGCTTTCTGATGCCCCTTGTTTCTGTGTTTGAGAGGCTCTATCTCCTATTTTAAGTGGAATTTGTCAGGGATAAAATTTACTAGTGAAATTGTGTGGTGGGCCAGTGTGCTGCTTGTGAGCTTAGCTCCTCTAGGCATCACCCCAGAGTTGTTTCAGCCCTCTTACATGTCTCAGTTTCTCCCTTCAGTGGTCTAATGCCACCGTGGGTGCTTGGATCACTGAATGGCCAATTCTTATGCATGCCCCTGGATGAGGAAGCCTTTTAATTAATGAGTAGGTTTCCCTATGGGATCACTGCATGGCATGAGGACTGCCTCCACCACTTCCATAAATTTCTCAGTCGCCTGAGAAAGCCAGAACAGGCTGGGAGGAGTCTTGTGCCCTTTCTTCGGAGCAAAGCTCTTATGTAATATCTTCACTTTTATCTTGACAAATTCTATTAAGGCAGCTGAACTGAGGAAAAGCATCAGATCAGCCTCTTACCTAACTACTCATTGCAGACCACTCAGTCTCCTACAACTGAGCAAACCCTGGTATCTTTCAACCAGCTCCCGCTCCACAGTATCTTTCACCTGGGTGAGTATTCCATGGTATCTTTCAACTGAGTGGATATTTCCCTGGTATCTTTTAACCAGGGCCCCCACCCCATATCTTTCAACTGGGAGGAGGCAGGTACCTGCTACTCTGCAAAATAAAACTCAGGATCATCAACCAACACACGAGATCTGAGAACCAGGAGAGACTTACCCAAATTCATCTGGACTCTCCAAGGAGGCAGATGGGTGCAAGGGGCCTCTGCTGGTACCAAGGCTCCAGTTCCTCGTAGAGTTTAGGCGAAGGAGAGAAGTCCACTCTGGGTCCCTTCGTGGTTGCCATAAAACCGTCAACTTGAAAAAAAAATGCACAATGTGAGAGTTGCGAGTTAAGTTTTATTTTGGGCAAAATGAGGACTGCAGCCCAGGAGACAGCATTTCAGATAGCTCTGAAAAACTGCTCCAAAGAGGTAGGGGAAGAAGGTCAGTATATATGTGATTTTGGTGGAGGGGGAATGCATGCCATCGAGCGAGTCTCTAGTGAAGGTTACTGCTAGTCACAAGGAGCAGACGTCACCGTGAAGGATTTTAGTGCTTTTCTAGATATGAGGAGATACAAGAATTGGGCTCATAAAATTGACTTCTGAAAATATCTATCTGAAGACCTTTTCTGCCAGTTTTTCCCAGAGCCCAGGATGCCTCATTTCTGCTCTCCATGCTGAACTCCTTTCAGGGGGTGTCGAAAATCAGCAGCTGCAGCAGCACATGATTTAATCCTTGTAGAGGTAGATGGCAAGTGCCAATGCAAAATACCAATTCATAGTTGACATTTCATAAGGGCAGAGATTTTTATATGTTTTATTCCCCACTATATCTCCAGTGCTTAGAACAGTACCTGATACATAGTAAGTGCTTTATACATATTTGTAGGACGAAGAAAGATAAGAAGGAAGGGAAGAAACACACACCAGGGAACCTGCTTAAGATGCTCTACTTGGTTGTTTTTTTTTTTACCTAAAGTCTCTTCCCTCCTGTAGTGAACACTCTAGTGACGAGAGCCAAACCACTAAAAAACGAAAACAAAGTAAATGCACTTTAATAACACCAAAAAAAAGGAGATCCCTCATATAGGAATTGGGAGGAACAGTGGACTGCCTTCTTTTCTGCCCGTTGCTTTCTTTAAAAAAGAAAAAAGAAAAACCAGAAGTTTATTAGCACATATACCTCATGTATACCTGGGAGATGCCCAGGGAAAAGTGAGTAACTCTCCGAGGTAGCCTAAGCCACCAGTTTATTTTTTGTTATTAATTAATTAATTAATTAATTTACTTTTGGCTGCATTGTGTCTTTGTTGCTCGTGCAGGCTTTCTCTAGTTGCAGCGAGCAGGGGCTACACTTCGTTGTAGTGCATGGGCTTCTCATTGCGGTGGCTTCTCTTGTTGTGGAGCACAGGCTCTAGTCACACGGGCTTCAGTAGTTGTGGCATTCAGGCTCTGTAGTTGTGGCTCACGGGCTCTAGAGTGCAGGCTCAGTAGTTGTGGCTTGCAGGCTTAGTTGCTCCGTGGCATGTGGAATCTTCCCAGACCAGGGCTCAAACCTGTGTCCCCTGCATTGGCAGGTGGATTCTTAACCTCTGTGCCACCAGGAAGTCATAAACCACCAGTTTAAATACCATTTTCAGCTAAAGACAAAAGGAGGGTGTTGGGGGTAGGGGTGTTGTGAGGAGATTACCAAGAAAAGATGTAAATTGCTGCTTTCTCCATTGAAAAGATTCTCTTGTGATTTAGAGTTCTTCTCTTCCCGGTACTGAGAGGGAGACACCCATACAAATGGAGATTTCCTTTATAAATGTAAATTTTCCTTGCAAAAGGTTAACCTCGGTTGTTTTGGAATAGAAAACGGGTTGGGAGCTACAACTATCGTCTTAACCTTTCTCTGTCTTCTCTTGCTTTCTATTTTAAACCTTACAGCCAGTCATCTGGACTTAATTTGAACCCCTCCAATCATGGAGTACTTGGGACTGGGGTGCTTTTTTCATTTTGGACAGCTCTAACTGTATTGAGCTATAATCTCTCTTGTACTTTCATCCATTCAGTTAGTTCTACCATCTAGGAACACACAGAATAAGTATAATCCTTTCATTTGGCATCATTTTATATGGATTAAAATATATCAATATATATTGGAATTTAGGAATCAGATCTATGTATCTCACTCCTGGGTACCTGCCAATTCTCATTGCCAGGCCAATCTTCTCTGTTGTTTTCTGGCTTTTTTCCTAGAGGGTATTTCAGTCTCCTTCACATTCCTAGTTGCTTTTCCCAGGACATGTTCCAGTTTCTCAGATCCTTAGTCTGTGCTTCCCAGAACTAAGATTGAAACTCAAATTATGGTCTTTCCATGCAGAGTAAGACATTAGCACTAAGTAGGTAGCCACGTCACACTGTTGACTGACAGTCAGCTAACACCCTGTGTCTTTCATTTGAATTATTTGTCTCCCCTCTTCTGCACCTATGTGGCTGACTTACTGAGCCTAACTGAAGAACTTTATATATATACCTAATATATATACATTCTTCATTTTTAGAGTCAGCCTGTAAAGACCTTTTTGCTTTCTTATTCGCAACGTCCCTTATATATTCATTCAACAACTATCTGTTGAGTATCTGTGCTGTGCAAAGTGTTGTATTCCTGAAACAAGCCTGAGTACATAGATAGGGTTCCTGACTGCATGAAACTTATACAGATATTTATTATTTTACTGATTGTCTTGTAATCATCTAAACATACCTTTAGTAGGTGTTTGGGGATTGTGATGTTTGGAGGGTTTTTTCTTTGTTTTTTTTCTTTTGGCCATGCCACGCAGCTTGCAGGATCTTAGTTCCGTGACCAGGGATGGAACACGTGCCCCCTGCATTGGGAGCACAGAGCCCTAACCACTGGACTGCCAGGGAACTCCTGTGATGTTTGTTTTGTTTTGTTTTGTTTTGTTAATTTTATTTATTTATTTATTTATTTTTTATTTATTTATGGCTGTGTTGCGTCTTTGTTGCTGCACGCAGGCTTTCTCTAGTTGCAACGAGCGGGGGCTACTCTTCGTTGCAGTGCGCGGGCTTCTCATTGCAGTGGCTTCTCTCATTGTGGAGCATGGGCTCTAGGCGCACAGGCTTCAGTAGTTGCGGCACGTGGGCTCAGTAGTTGTGGCTCACAGGCTCTAGAACACAGGCTCAGTAGTTTTGGCACAACGAGTTTAGTTGCTCCGCAGCATGTGGGATCTTCCCGGACCAGGGATCGAACCCATGTTCCCTGCATTGGCAGGCGGATTCTCAACCACTGTGCCACTGGGGAAGCCCAATGTTTTTTTTTTTTTAATGACCTCAAGTAGGCCCTTAACATTGCCTGACAATCATATTTCATCTTTCCCTTGTCTACTCACTCTCCTGCTCTCCTAGATGACTATTTCCTACCTTCTTTTTCTCAAGCCTCACTCTCAGCTGATCTTGCCTCCTGTTTCACAGAAAATAAAAGCAATCAGAAGAGAATTTCCAAGCAACCCCTACCTCATTTACCCTCTTCCCTGCGTCTGTGCCTGATGTTCTGCTTTTTCCTGTTATGAATGAACAGACCATACTCTTATGAGAGACCAAGCCTCCTATTGGTGCACTGTATTCTATCTCTTTGGCCTACTTAAGGATATCCCTCTCTGCTAGATCTTTCTCATCAGTGTACAGACATGCCACAACTGGGTTTCTCTCTCCCTGGTCTCTCTTAAACCTCTCCAAGCAGATTCTCACTCCCACCACTCCATCAGAACTGCTGTCACCAGTGACCTTCATGTTGCTAACCAATGACCTTGCTCAGCTTTTGGCACAGCTGATAACTCCTTTCTCCTTGAACTTGGCTTCCAGGACACCACAGTCTTCTACTTCACTGGTTCTTCCTTTTTAGTTTCTTTTGCCAGTTCCTCCAGACTTAATGTTAGGGTGCCCCATATCTCAATCCTTAGTACTCCTTGCTTCACTAAACTCTGTTGGTAATCTCATTCAGTCACACAGCTTTAGAGGCCATCCAAAAGCTGACAACTTAACTAATTTCATGGTTGAAAATATAGTGAGTGGGTTCAAATTCTGGTTCTACAACTTAAAGCTGTGTGACCTTGGGCAAGTTACTTTACCTTTTCTTGCCTCAGTTTCCTCATGGTATTTACTGAATACTTCAATATTTGCTGAAGAAATGAATGAAACAGGGGCTTCCCTGGTGACACAGTGGTTGGGAATCCGCCTGCTGGTGCAGCGGATGGGTTCAGTCACTGGTCCAGGAAGATCCCACGTGCCACAAAGCAACTAGGCCCTTGCGCCACAACTACTGAAGCTCACATGCTCTAGGGCCCTCAAACCACAACTACTGAGCCCAAGCACCACAACTACTGAGCCCATGTGCTGCAACTACTGAAGCCCACGCACCTAGAGCCCATGCTCTGCAACAAGAGAAGCCACCAAAATGAGAAATCCACACACCTCAACAAAGAGTAGCCCCTGTTCACCACAACTAGAGAAAGCCCATGCAGCAGTGAAGACCCAACACAACCAAAGAAATGAATGAAACAAAAATAAAACTACCTTAACCAAGAAAAATGGTAGAGTTCATAAGTTTCTTTATAGAACCACCAATATAGAGAGAAATAAGAATTAACCCTGTTTTATAAATGAAGGGGAAAATTAGTAATTTGTGTTACTAATTCCATTCTAACTATTCACCATATCACAAAATTAATTGAATGTCCTTAACCCAGTGCAATAGCTCTACTGAAATTTCTTCACTTAAGCCACTAGCGACCTAATTGCCGTATTTTGTGGGCATTTTTCAGCCCTTACTGTGCTGGACCTAACTGTTAATCTCATTCTCCTTGAAATGTTTTGTCTCTTGGCTTTCACAAACCTCTGACCAATTTTCACTTTCTCCTTCTACCCACTCCTTAAATGTCAGTAGTTTCTAGGGTTCAGTTCCCACATGTTTCTGCTCATCCCTTCATCCAACCTAACTATCGTCTCTTGTCGGAAACTTGACCCTCTCAGAAGAGGGAGGAGTTTGAGGTCCTCCTTGCTACCCATACTTGCTTTCAAATTATTATTTCCCCTCCTTCTTAGAAAACCCCCATTCCTTTTGAGGTTTATACCATCTCACTTTTTCCGACTTTATCACCCTCAACTTCCCCTTCTTGTAGCTGTCATCTACCAACCTTTCCCTATATGTTGAGTATTTCAGCACCTGGTTAACTGTTTTCCTCTCTACCCAACTCTATTCACCATTCTCAGCAACCCACTATCCGCACCATGGCTCCTCAGTTTATTTACCCTCTCATCACCTATGACCTTTCTTTTGCACAGCCCCAGCAATGCACTCCTGAGGACATCTTGAGCCTCATCATCTTCAGAAAGTGCACAACCTCCAAATCCACACATTTAGACATCCTTTTTCTGACCACAACCTTTTTCCTTCCAGCTTACTTGTTCAAAGCCCCCACAGAAAAAATTCTTTGGCCTCATTGAGACCTTCAGTTGATTGAGTCCTCTACTTTCTCATTGTCCCCATAGCCCTCTTTTATCTGAACTTCTGTAGCGCATTTATCTAGGAAAACCCCGGCCCTGGATGAATCTCAACATCTGCCATCTCTTATTTGCACAGGCCCTCATGCAGCTGAACACAGCTGGAGAAAATCACCCCACCAAGCAGAAAAGTTGGGTGATTGTGATTTTATAGTGTTTCAGTGATCTTCTCACTCATCTTTCTTATCCCTCTCCTTTCGTCCAGCTAGCAGAGTGATTCAGAATTCAAATCTGATCATGTTACTCCTCTGCTACCTTCAGTGTTATCCCATGTCTTAAAAGATCAGTTCCTCTCAGATTTTAACATGAATATGAAGCACCTGGTAATCTTGTTAAAATGTAGGTTCAGCTTCAGTAGGTCAGGGGTAGAGCCCAATATTCTGCATTTCTAACAGACTTCCCCACCATCTTTATTTTTCCCATTTTTATGAGGTAACCTCAAGGTTTAGTAATCTAAACCAGAAATTTTGAACTCCTAACTAAAAAATTAGAAGGGTTTGATGCCTATCTTATTCTGAAATCCCAGAGTGTTAGAGTTGGAACAGATCTTAGAGGTCATTTAGGTTTATGGATATGTATGGATAAAGTATGGAGAAGGGAGCAAATTCTAGGCCAAAGCTAAGTCATGAAAAATTTCCCAACTTCCAGGACAAGGTTCTTTTCTACTGTACCACGAGACTGATTCTCAATTTTAAGTTTCTTTGTCTGGCCCTCCAAATCATTCAGTTTCTCAACCACTGCTAGAGCGCATATAGTGTGTGCCTATCTGCCAGTTGTTGAGCACACAAAGTCCAAGAGACAGGGTACCTGTCCCCAGATGCTCAAGGCCTAAATAATATCCTCCCTTGTCCTCCCCACTTCTCCCAGATCTTCTCATCTCATATCCTTTTCCAAGTTTGTAAATGTAAATTTGGTATCAATAAAGGAATCACCGTTATACATGGCAAATCATGATGAGCTGTGAAAGAAAGCTAAGAGTTTGGGAAATTAAATCTTAAAATGGGTATGAAAGGACAAACATGCCCTTCCCTCAGCAGTAGCTTTCAGTCTTTATTTTGAAGTTACCTACATTTTGACTCACAACCCAGAACACACAACTTGTGCACAGTTGTATAATTGAAAAAAACATACATAAATGAGTATACTAGTACTTATCCAGGATATATGTGAAGCATTCATTTTCTTTTTAAACTCTGCCTACAACCCACTAATTTGATTTCATGAACCCTAATGGTTCTAGCTCTGAGTTGGAGACTCAGGAGTCATAATCACTTTGAATACTGGGCTGACCTGCCTCTGTTTCTAATTCAGTATGATAACTATCTTCTGCTCAGGCTAAACTCATGTCTGCAAGGAAAACCTCTCTACTGTTACATTACTCACTTTCTTTAAATCTCATTTAAATCACACTTATTCTAAGAAGGATTTCTGTCTATACCTTACTATTTTATTCCATATACCCTTTGTATTTATGTATATATTTCATGATTGCCATGTGTTAGTACTTTGTTTTGATTTCATTTATTTTTACTATGTTCCCAGTTAGACTAATTCCACTGGAGCAAAGATCCTGTATTCTGTTTCTTTGGGACCCTCCCAGCCCCTTCAGTTTTGCACCTGGTTGGCATTTTAATCAATCATCCATTGACCTGTGATTCTTGCAGGGTACAGATATTTGTCTCTGTCATGGTATTTTTCTCATACCTGTTTCTCATGTGCCCATCCACTTCATTTGCTTACAGACTCAAAGCTTGTGAAAGAACAACTGTCACAGGCCCAGCTCTTCACCAGAGGCTATGAGGATGGCCTGGGCTTTGAATACGTGATATTCTATAATGATGATGAGAAAAGGACAGTTTGCTTGTTTCAAGGAGGTCCTTATCTGCAAGGGGTACCTGGGTAAGAATGATAGCCTAGAAATGTGGATCTAAGAGGTTGTTATCTTATAGTATCGCCCTGTATCCATGGACTACAATGAAGACATTAAAGTGGTAATGTAGATTTATATTTATTGACATGGATAGATGTTTACTGTAAATTATTAAATGACAGAAGTATAGGACATAGGGCAAAAGAGTATAATTTTAGAGAGTATCATTAACATGTTAATATTGGTTTGTCACTAGATAGCCTTATAATTTTTAATTTCTTTTTCTTCTGTTTATCTTCATTTCCTAAATTTTTAAACAATGATGTGTATAGTTAGTTTAATAAAAACATAATATAAATTTTCTAAATCGGATTTTAGCTTTTTGCTTGCTTGTGACCTGGTTATCATTAGGTTCTGGCTTTGTTACAAATACTACAGTGTTATGCTATGAACAAAATGAAGGTGAGAACATGGATATAATTTGACATTCAGTACATTGAACATGAATTAAGTGGAACTTTCAGAAGTAGATTATATGGGAGGCTTGGATAATTTTTCTCTCTTAAGGGGCTGTTTTCAGAACTTGTGAACACATTTCTCTTTTCCTCTTGTGACTAGATTCCTTCATGGAGGTGCCATTGCAACAATGATTGATGCTGCTGTTGGTATGTGTGCAGCTATACCTGGGGGAATTGTCATGACCGCCAATCTCAACATCAATTTTAAAAGGTAAAGTCATGGGTATTCTTTGCTTCTTAGATGTCATAAGTCAGGTTCCCCAGCAGCAGACCCTGAGAAAAGGATTTCTATGCAAGAAAGGAAGTACTCCCAGAGGAAACTATCTAGGGTGTAGGAGAAGAAGGACAGGGAAGGGGAAGAAGCCACCCAAGCTTAGGCACTCAGTCGTGCAAAGGGTAGCTTCAGCCTGATCATGTAAGGAACTCTGGAGTGAAATATGTGCCTCAGTATTTTCCCTACCTGAGGCAAGGGAGCTGGAGTCCTCATATTCTCTCACACGTTCGTCATAGGATAAGGGCTATCCTGGGGACTATAAATTCCCAGGTACTTCTTGCTCACTGTGTTTGAGCAAAGCAGACTCTAAGAAAAATATCCAAAAAACAAAGGTGGAAAAAGGATTGAAGGGGATCTGAGTGAAGCACAAGCATCCACTACATAACAAAACATAAGTTTTACATAACTTCACACAAAGAAGTAAAAGGGCAGCAAGAAAAGTTTGGTATCTGTCAAAAACAAAGCTCAGCATGAGCTTATTTAATTCTTCAATTATGCAGCTATATCTCTACAGTCAAATAGTATGGATACTGGCATAGGCACAGAGAAAAAGAGCAATAGGGCAGAACAGAGTTTAAGAACAGAGTTCAATAGAGATCTCCAAATGAGGTTCTGTGGGTTATTATTTCACACAGTAGGAAGCATGTAGGAACATCTCCATTTTATACCCGAGAGTTGTATGGCTTATGTGGCAGTCATCAGGGAGCCACGCTTCATAGATTATGGGTTTACTTATTGAATACTTTAAGTAATACTTAGCTAGGCATATCCTACTCAGGGCATTCTATAGAAAAGGACTTTTCCCCCTAGCAAATATCATTAGTTTATTTCAGGGGTCATCACAGCTTTTTCTATAAATGTTTTATGCTTTGCAGGCCATACAGTTTCTGGCACAACTAGTCAACTCTGCCACTGTAGCACAAAAGCAGCCACAGACAATATATAAGTAAATGGGTATAGCTGTGTTCCAGTAAAATTTTATTTACAAAACAGGGAGCTGGCCAGTGAAACAGTTTGCCAACTCCTGGTCTATTTACCTGCAGGCCCAGTGAGAAAAAATTAGACAGGGTCACTTGCCTCCTTATTTTTCCCAGGAGTGTTTCTCTTTGCTCCCCACCACGTGCACACACACACACACACACACACACACACACACAGAGTGAATAAATTGGAGGCCAGCTGCTTTAACTTCCTCCTCCCCAGCTGCCAATATTAGTAATGTCAAAATAAAAATGACTTTAGATAGAAATTCATCACGTGAAAGAAATCTAGTATGGCAGCTCCCTGGTTCCCAGAGATGCAGGCTCTTTGTAGCTCATCTTTTTACAGTCCAGAGTGGCAGCAAGAGCCATCATCACATGTCCTACACAGCAGGATTGAGGAAGGGGGGAAGAGCTGTCTTCTCTCTTTCAAAGAGACTTCCTGGAAGTACTATACAACACACCCATTTAATCTCATTAGCATTAAGGGAGATTGGGAGAGTGGTCCCTTAACTGCTATCACTATCACCTCAAATAAATTCATTGTCAGCAACTAACACAACCACAGACATATTAATAAATCCATGCTTATAAATAATACAATATAAATTATTTTAAATACTAAAGCATTAATTAAAAACATAATCAGATTTAACTAATTCAGTAAAGAAAATAACAAGCCTAGTTTGGTAGTTTAAGCAAAATTATCTCAGTGATTACAAAACTTATTATTTCAGCTACACTTAGCCTATTAAATTTTTTTCATTCTGGGTTTGATTAATTTCTTCAGGCTGTCAATACCTATATTTTCCTGAGGTTAGAATAACTCATTCTTATAAACTCCCCAGGCTTATGGCAATTGTGTCAGACTGTAAAGAAACCAACTCATATCAGTGAAATTTGTAGGTTCTAATCCATCAACCTGGTGATTCTTGATGTGACAGAATTTTGCCTTTGAAGATGATTGGAACATGAGCCTGAATTCATGAGGCCGAGCTTCTCTTGGAGTTGAGGATTCCTTGCTGTGTCGGGGGACTTTCCAAATCTACACCTGTCCTTACAACCTAGTACTTCCCCTTATTTAGTATCTAAGTCTACTTGTCTTAGTCATATTTATTCTGCCTTGGTTTACTGATTACCTACAATTAAATGCATCTCATTTAATTGGCAGAGGTAACATCTCTCAGGAGATAGGACAAGTGTCTATGTAGTTTCCTTTCAGGGATATTCAACTGGGCAAGACATTCACCTTCTTTCTAGCTGGTTCTTTTCTGTAATCAGTCCTTTCTGTTAGGGGAATAATTCTTGCATTTTGTTAAGGGAATAATTCTTGCATTTTCCAGAATTGTTTGGCTTCCTCACAGTTCTCTGCCTATTGGTGTGGAGGAGGGGATTATTGGGGGTTCTTATGGAGATTATGCAGGACTTTGAACCCCCAAATGGCATACATCCATGGATGTAAATCCACTGAATGTGCATAAATATTCTTTTCACCTGTCAGCTCACCTGCACCTCACACACTTTGGGGAAACATAAGAGGTAAACAGTCCTGATGCAGATGCTAAGGGCTGTACAAGTCTTTGCCTTGTTCTTGCAGACTCTCAAGCCTTTTTGACTAACACATGAAAGACTCCTTGATGAACATAGGTATCCTTTACATACCTCTACCCACACTTTACAGCTAAGAAAACTATTGGTTTGCTTATGCCATGGTGTGTGTAAGCATAATTCTTTGAATACAGCCTCCCCAAACCTTACCTGTACACACCCCTTACTCTCTGTCTACCATTTCCTACTTCTACAGAGTAAAATACATATAAGACAGATACATACTTCATAGAAGAAACACTTACTCGTCAATACTCTTCTCTATGTGTAAACTGCTTAAAAAATTAAACTTATCCTATCGTAGTCATCCTTGAATTATAGCTATGGTTTTATACTCCTTGAGCTAGCTTTTCCTTTTTTTGAGAATCATTAGGAACTTTCCATAATGTAGTTAGCTATAATTATCACCCTCTTTTCTATGCTTATGTTACATTTGGCCGATAGAAGTCTCTTTAGACTGACTCCTTGTGCTATCTGACTCCTTGTGCTAGCTTTTAAGTACTCTTGTCTCCTGAGAGACAGTATAATCACTAGTTAAGAGGACAGACATTGGAACAGGTTCAAATGCCGATTTTGCCACTTATTAGCTGTGTGACCTTCAACAAGTTACTTAACCTCTCTGTGCTTCAATGTCCTCATCTTTAAAAAGAGGATAATAATACCTTCCTCATAGGGTCATTGTGAGCAGTAAATGAATTAACCCATGCAAAGCATCTAGGACAGAATCTGGCCCCATAACAAGTACTCAGTAAGTGTTAGCTGCTTGTTATTTTTATCATTAACATTGTTGTTATTATCATTACTTTTACTTCTAACAACAATAAGGTACATCTGTTCCAAGACATAGAATAGCTAGTCTACAAAGATCCCTGATTCCTTTTAATGGAGAATAGTGCTGAAGACCAGAAAAATATTAGATTGTTCCACATGTATTCTCATGGTGGGCAGGATGACCTTGCTGCTAGGCTATTACAGTGTCAGAGCTGGAAAGTTATTAATGTTTAATAAGGTCATGAGTTCACTCTGATACTTTAGATTTAACATCTTTCATGCCTTATATTTTAAAAATATTTTTAAAATTTCTAGCTGTAGTTTAAAAAAAGGCATAACATAAAATTTACTGTCCTAACCTTTTTTAAATGTACAGTTCAGTAGTATTAAGTATATTTACACTGTTGTGAAACAGATCTCCAGAACTTTTTCATCTTGCAAAACTGTAACTCTATACCCATTAAACAATAGCTTCCCATATCCCCCTTCCCTCAGTCCCTGACAACCATAATTCTACTTTCTGTTTCTATGAATCTGACTACTGTTGTTACATCATATAAGTGGAATCATACAGTATTTGTCTTTTTATGACTGGCTTATTTCACTTAGCATAATGTCTTCAAGATTCATCCATGTTGTAGCATATAACAGGATATCCTTCCTTTGTAAGGCTGAATAATATTCCATTGTATGTATATACCACATTTTGTTTATTCTTTCATGCGTTGATGGATATTTGGGTTGCTACCACCTCTTGGCTATTGTGAATAATGCTATAATGAACATGGGTGTGCAAATATCTCTATGAGGTCTTGCTTTCAGTTCTTTTGGATGTATACCCAGAGTGGGATTGCTAGATTACATGGTAATTCTATTTTTAATTTTTTGAGGAAAGACTATACTGTTTTCCATAGCTGCTGCACCACTTTACAGTCCCACCAGCAATGCATAAGGGTTCCAATTTCTCCACATCTTCACCAACACTTGTTATTTGGGTTTTGTTTTGTTTTTTAACAGTAGCCATCCTAATGGATGTGAGGTGATAACTCGCTGTGCTTTGATTTGCATTTTTCGAATGATTAGTGACATTGAGCATCTTTTAATATGCTTGTTGGCCATTGGTATATCATCTTTGGAGAAATGTCTATTCAAGTCCTTCACTTGAAGGAGCATTTTTTAAATCAGGTTTTTGTGAGTTTTTTGTTGTTGAATTGTAGGAGTTCTTTATATATTCTGGATATTAACCCCTTATCAGATATATGATTTGCAACCGATTTTTTAGGTTGCTTTTTTACTCTGTTGATTGTGTCCTTTGATGCACAGAAGTTTTTAAGTGTGATGTAGTCCCATTTGTCTATTATTTTATTTTGTTGTCTGTACCTTTGGTGTCATATCCAAGAAATCATTGCCAAACCCAATGTCATGAAGCTTTTCCCCAATGGAGGTCTTCAGTCCATTTCACATTATTTTTTGTATATGGTTTAAGGTAAGGGTCTAACATCATTCTTCTACATGTGGATATCCAGTTTTCCCAGCACCACTTTTGAAGAGACTATCCTTTCCCCATTGAGTGGTATTGGTCACTTGTAGAAAATCATTTGACCATATATGAGAGGGTTTATTTCTAGGCTGTCTGTTCTATTCCATTAATCTATATGTCTGTCTTTATGCCAGTACCACACTGTCTTGATTATTGTAGTTTTGTAATATGTTTTGAAATCAAGATGTGTGGGACTTCCAACTTTTTTCTTCTCTTTCAAGATTGCTTTGGCTATTCAGGGTCCCTTGAGATTCATGTGAACTTTAGGATGGATTTTTCTATTTCTACAAAAAATGCCATTGGGATTTTGATAGGGATTGCACTTAATCTGTAGATCGCTTTGGGTAGTATTAACATCTTAGTCTTCTAATCAGTGAACATGGGATGTCTTTCCATTTATTTGTGTCTTTAATTTCTTTTAGCAGTGTTTTGTAGTTTTTAGTGTACAAGTCTTTTGCCTCCTTGGTTAAGTTTATTCCTAAGTATTTTATTCTTATTGATGCTAATTTTTTTTTTTTTTTTTTTGTGGTACGCGGGCCTCTCACTGTTGTGGCCTCTCCCCTTTGGGAGCACAGGCTCCGGATGCGCAGGCTCAGCGGCCGGGGCTCACAGGCCCAGCCGTTTTGTGGTACGCGGGCCTCTCACTGTTGTGGCCTCTCCCATTGCGGAGCACAGGCTCCGGATGCGCAGGCTCAGCGGCCGGGGCTCACAGGCCCAGCCGCTCCGCGGCATGTGGGATCTTCCTGGACCGGGGCACAAACCCGTGTCCCCTGCATCGGCAGGCGGGCTCTCAACCACTGCACCACCAGGGAAGCCCATTGATGCTATTTTTAATGAAACTGTTTTCTCAATTTCTTTTTTACATGGTTAGTGTATAAAAATGCAACTGATTTTTATGTGTTGATTTTATATCCTGCAACATTGCTGAATTTATTCATTAGTTCTAACAGTTATTTTGTGGAATCTTTGGAGTTTTCTACAGATAAGACCATTTCATCTGTGAACAGAGATAAGTTACTTCTTCCTTTCTGATTTGTATGCCTTTTATTTCTTTTTCTTGCCTAACTACTCTGGCTAGGACTTTGTTGAATAGAAATGGCAAGAGTAGGAGTCCTTGTCTTGTTCCTGATCTTAGAGGAAAAGTTTCAGTCTCTCAACCATTGTGTATGATGTCAGCTGTAGGCTTTTCATATATGGCCTTTATGACGTTGAGGTAGTTTTCTCATATTCCTAGTTGTGCCTTAGATTTTTAACCCCTCACCCAGACTGTTATTGTACCTCTTTCTCTTATATAACCCTATGTCTCATCAACCACCTCTCTGTATCACTTGAGTGAAGCAAATTAAAGTTAGAATAAATTTGTCAAAATCTACCCAAAAGCAAAGTGTGATTTTGATAGCAGTTATATTGACTTTAAAGATTTTTTTTTTAAATAAATTTATCTATTTATTTTTGGTTGCATTGGGTCTTTGTTGCTGTGCACAGGCTTTCTCTAGTTGCAGCAAGCGGGGGCCACTGTTCGTTGCAGTGTGCAGGCTTCTCATTGCAGTGGCTTCTCTTGTTGCGGAGCACAGGCTCTAGGCATGCGGGCTTCAGTAGTTGTGGCTTGCGGGCTCAGTAGTTGTGGCTCGCGGGCTCTAGAGCGCAGGCTCAGTAGTTGTGGCACACGGGCTTAGTTGCCCCATGGCATGTGAGATCTTCCCACCACTAGGGCTCGAACCCATGTCCCCTGCATTGGCAGGGGGGGAGCTTTTTTTTTTTTTTTTTTTGGCGGTTCGCGGGCCTCTCACTGTTGTGGACTCTCCTGTTGCGGAGCATAGGCTCCAGACGCGCAGGCTCAGCGGCCATGGCTCACGGGCCTAGCCGCTCCATGGCATTTGGGATCTTCCCAGCCCGGGGCACGAACCCGTGTCCCCTGCATCGGCAGGCGGACTCTCAACCACTGCGCCACCAGGGAAGCCCCGGCAGGTGGATTCTTAACCACTGTGCCACCAGGGAAGTCCCAACTTTAAAGATTAATTTGGGAGAAATTGTCATCCTTGCATGTAGTCAATATTTTATATTATTTATGACTAAAAATTAGATTCTAGAAATGGCTTTCTTAACATGATAAATAATATATTTTAAATTATGTTTTTAATATTTTTCCTTGTTTCACAATTTTTAAAATATTTTTCTATGTTCAAATAAAGGTGAAGAATGCAGTACAACCTCCCTTCTCAACAAAAAAGGGGGTTCATTTGAAAACAAGCTCAGCAGAGTATTTCGATTACAATTTAGCTCAACTTGTGTTTGTACATTGAGCACATGCTGCTTGCCAGGTCCTATCCCTAGTCCTTGTCTCATCCAACAAACTATTCACATAAATCAGTTACTTAGCTATTCATTTGTTACCCACAGTTGGGAAACTTACTGAAAACAAGTTTTACCTGAAGTCACATAGATAGAATATAGACGGGATTAGAACTCGTGTCTTCTGACTCTGATTCTCTTCACTACAATGCACAACCTCCGTTCTCTTCTATTAATTGATGATTAAAGACCAGAATAAAACATTAGATTATTAGATTGTATAAGTAGTCTAGAACTTTATCAGACCCTATATTTTTGTATAGGGTTGTTAGATTCATAATAATAAAAACATGTTTAATCAATCTTTGGCCCTCCAGGATGCTAGAGACAACCACTGGGATTAAAATTTAATTGAAGATAATTTACAGTGTCAATCATCAGGTGTCTTAATTTACCTTCCTTCTTCTAAGAAGCAAAACTGCTTCTTAATCATCCCAAATACTTTCCAGCCCCCTGATCCAAATGTCACACTTGATTTATTTCCTTGTGCTTAGCACATTTAGATAAGTAGACAAAGAAGCTAATGATTAGTGGTAGCTAGCCAGCTGAAAGGATCAATATCTCAACATTTCTATAACCCATTCATGGCATATTGGTTGGGAAGGTCTGGATTAGACTTCTTCATGCAACAGGGCAGACAAGAAATTCTGAAGGACATTCCTTGTTCAGAACAACTAGATCCTGTGCCAAATGTGTAAGGAAATAAACCACCATAAGTGAGAACCAGCAGAAACGAAAAATAATGGACTTGGACCCTCAGGGGCTTAAGATAACATGATAATTAGATACACAGTATAAAAGAACTATGTATGAGATGTTTAAAGAAATAAAAGATGAAATCACAAAAAGTGAAAGCAACAAGAAACTATAAAAATTAACAGATTTGCCACAGAACCTAAAACTTTTAGAAATGAAAATGTAATTGTTTAAAAACAGAAGCACCTCAGTAGATAGGTTAAAGGGCTATTTAAACACAGCTGAAAGTGAACAGAAATAAAGAGCTGAAGAAATTAACCTGAATTCAGCACAGAGAGAAAAAGAGGTGAAAAACAAGAGAGTTTAAGCTAAGAGGACAAATGAAAGGTCCTAATGTGCTATAGTTGGAGTCCTAGAGGAAGACAGTAGAATGAATGGAAGAAATCTAGTATTTGAACAGATTATGGATAAGCATATTCTAGAACTAAAGAAGTCATGAGCCATAGATACAGAAAGTACAACATATAACAAGCAAGATAAATAAAAATAAATCTGTATCTTGAGATATTATAGAGAAACTACAGATACTAAAGGCAAAGAGATCCCAAAAGTAGTCAGAGATAAAAGACAGGGTACCCATAACAGAGTAGTCTTGTCTCTTAGAAGCAGTATACTTCTTATCAGCAACAGTGGAAGTGAGAAGATAATAAAATATCTTCAGGGTGCTAAAAGAAACATGTAACTTAGAATCATGCTCTCAGCAAAACTAAAGTTCAAAAATAAGCAAAATAAACACATTTTTATTTAAACAAAAATGAGAAAAGTTTACAAACAGCAGAACAATACCTAGGGAACTTCTGAGGGATATACTTCAGAAAGAAGGAAAGTAATGCCGCTAGGCAGGAGGATGAAAGAAAGAATAATAAGCAACTACATCAGTAAATATGTTGATAACATAAATCTCAACAAAGTCTATATGTAAATAGTAATAATGGCTATATTCTGGGGATTTTAAAAAGGACAGCTAAAATACTGGACAAAAATAGTATGTAGGGCTTCCCTGGTGGCACAGTGGTTGAGAGTCCGCCTGCCAATACAGGGGACACGGGTTCGTGCCCCGGTCCGGGAAGACCCCACATGCCGCGGAGCAGCTGGGCCCTTGAGCCATGGCTGCTGGGCCTGCGCATCCGGAGCGCCTGTGCTCCGCAACGGGAGAGGCCACAACAGTGAGAGGCCTGCATACTGCAAAAACACACACACACACACACACACACACACACACACACACACACACACACACAGTAGTATGTAGTTTGGGGAGGAGGTGAACATAATTAATCTTTGTATTTTTCAGTGGGGAGGGTGATTAAAATAATAAAAAATGAGTGCATATAATTAAAGCCTAACCAGTAGAAGAGTAAAAACCAAATAACTAACTAAATACATAGAAAATTTTAATTTTTAGAAATGCAAGAAAGAGGGGAAAAAAGCATCATTAGAGTCAAATAGAACACCAAAATAAGATGGTAGAAATAACTCTTAATAAATCACTAATTACACTAACTGTAAATGGACCAAACCATCAGTTCAAAGAAAGGGACTATAAAATTGAGTTTTAAAATACAAAAAGCTATAAACTGTTTATATGAGACATATGTAAAACATGACACAGAAAACGGAAGAAAAAATATGCCAGGCAAAAGCTAGTCAAAAGAAAGTGGAATATCAGGAAAAAGTAATAAATTATCAAAAAAGTAATATGAGGAGAGAGAAGACTACTTCATAGTAATGAGATTCAATTCAGCAGCACATAGTAACAATTCTAATTCAGTATGTACATAATAAAATAACTTCAAGGTATATAAACAAAATTAGTAGATTCATAGGAAGAAATTAATCCATTTTCATAGTGGGAGATTCCAGCACACTCAATTATTGATCAAGCAGACCAAAAAATAAAACTAAAAAACAGAAAATTAGAAAAGAAAATTTAAACACCACAAGATAACAAGTATGATTTATTGGACATATATAGACCCCTATATTTAGTAATTAGAGAAAAATACATTTTCTTCTCAAGCATTCATGGAACATTTGCAAAAACTGGTCATAGATTGGTCCATAGATCAAATCTCAATATATTGTAAAGAATCAAAATTTTACAGGCCAAGTTCTCTCCACATTAAACTAGGAGTAAAAAATAAGGACTTTAAAAAAAAAAATTGTAGTAAATTAGTTGAGGTAGCACTAGGTACTATTACAAACCCTACATTTTACCTACTTAAATCAATAGACTTTTTTTGTTTACATATAGTCTTGTGTGTCAAAGTTAGTAAAGGACTCACCCCTGAAATGATTCAAAGACCTGGGCTCCTTCCTGGGTGTGGCTTCTCTATCCTCTTAGGGCTTCAATGTCTTTTTTTGTTTGTTTTTTTTCTGTATGCAGGCCTCTCACCGTTGTGGCCTCTCCCGCCGCGGAGCACAGGCTCCGGACGCGCAGGCTCAGCGGCCGTGGCCCACGGGCCCAGCCGCTCCGTGGCACGTGGGATCCTCCCGGACCAGGGCATGAACCCACGTACCCCGCATCGGCAGGTGGACTCCCAACCACTGCGCCGCCAGGGAAGCCCCCTTCAATGTCTTTTTTATTCAACTATTCAGGCTTTCTAATCCTTTTTTGTCAATTTCGATACTTTTTTTTGCATACCTTTCCATTTCATCTAAGTTTTGAAATTTATTGACATGAAGTTATTCACAGGGTTCTCAATTTTTCTTACCTCAATTAAGTATGTAGTTATGTCCTTTTTGGTCCCAATTGTATTTATTTAGGCTCGCTCTCATTTTTCTTGATCTATTTTGCCAGAGATATTAGCCTTTTCGAAGAGCCACCATTTAGCTTTTTAAGCCTCTCTGTTATATATGTATGTTTTCTCTTTTATTTTTAAAATTTGTTTATCTCTATTATATTATTTTTGCCTTTAACACAAGTCTAAGTAAGTTGTCTAACAAAACTGGATAAGTGAAATGATCTGAAGCCTGCTTTCTATGCCAATCAGACTTACCTGTGCCTAAATATTAGTTGCATTTAGAAAATTATATTCTATAAACAGTTATTATATTATTTTATATTTCTCCTTTCTCTTTTATTAATCAAGGAATTTTTCATTGTAAGGGAGAGATCTCTTTTTTTTAATGTATCGGTGGTGGTGGTAATGTTTTTAATATTTATTTATTTTTATTTTATTATTTATTTTTTTTTTTTGCGGTACGCAGGCCTCTCACCGTGTGGCCTCTCCCGTTGTGGAGCACAGGCTCCGGACGCGCAGGCTCAGCGGCCATGGCTCACGGGCCCAGCCGCTCTGCGGCATGTGGGATCTTCCCGGACCTGGGCACGAACCCACGTCCCCTGCATCGGCAGGCGGACTCTCAACCACTGCGCCACCAGGGGAACCCTTTAATATTTATTTTACTTATTTATTTATTTATGTTTTGTCTGCATCGGGTCTTAGTTGCAGCACGTGGGATCTTTGTTGCGGCATGTGGGATCTCTCGTTGCAGCACGCGGGCTCTCTAGTTGAGGTGCACGGGCTCAGTAGTTGTGGTGCGCAGACTTAGTTGCCCCGCAGCGTGTGGGATCTTAGTTCCCCAACCAGGGATCGAACCTGTGTCCCCTGCGTTGGAAGGCAGATTCTTAACCACTGGACCACCAGGGAAGTCCCAGAGATAGATCTCTTAATTCACAATAGCTTAAGGAAAAAAGGAACACATTGGCTTACATGGTTGAGAAGACAGTTATGGCTGGGTGCAGGTATTCAATGATGCCATTAGGAATCTGTGCCTGTGTCTCAGCCACACTTCTCCTTTAGGTCTTCTTCATCCTCGGGTTGCCTTTCCCAATGTAGTGCCACAGCTACCAGGCAGGCTTGTATCTTGCAAGCCTAGCAACTCCAGCAGAAAAAGAACCCAGCCCCAAGGGCTCCAGCACAAGCTCCAGGATTGACAGTTTCAACCCATGCCCACCTACACAACAAGTCACTGGGGAGGCGGAGGGGACATGGGGGGTAAGAATCAGCTTTCAACTCTAGTTAACCTACATGGGCCGAAAATTGAGGTGATTCCCCAAAGAAAGGGGAATGTAGGTGTGTGAATGAGAGAGTGTGGTGAGGGGTAGGACAGATGGATAAATGAAAGACGCAGTGTTAGTAGGAAAGGGAGATGCTGAGCAGGCAAGAACACCTACTGTCCCCCAGGTCTTAGTAAATCCTAGATTGGCAAAGCTCAGTTGTTCCATCAAGAAGTTCAGGAAAATCTACTGGGAGTAAAAAACTGGACAGAGGGGTAATCAGAGTGTTAATTTCCTTTCCACATGGAGTAGTTCCTTCACCCACATGATGGTACTACAGGAACATAAAACACATCTCCTTACTCTACATTATGTTTCTACCAACTAAAATTATACTTTTAAAGAGATAGCTTTTTCATTATAGTACGATATCTCTAAGATTCCCAGAGGTGACTGTAACCACTAGATACATAGAGCTATATAAATTTAAATATGAATTAATAGAAATTAAATAAATGTAAAGATTCAGTTTCTCATTCACAATAACCACATTTTGAGTGCTCAGTAGCCATCTGTGGCTACCATATTGGACAGCTTAGGTGTGGAACATTTCTGTCAACACAAAGTTCTGTTGGACAGCACTGAATTAGCACATTAAGCTGTTACCAGGAGTTTATTATTCAGTGTCTTTCTAGTGACAGTTACTCTAAAGGGGATTGGGTGAGAAATTTCAATTATGACAGAGAAAATGAGAGAAGCTGACTGGGACCATCCCATAGTCCTATTTTCATTTATTTAAAGGATTTCAGCTCCCTTCAGATGGGACAGCCTCTGCCATCGCAGAGCTGGAATCATCTGGTGATTTCTTTGAACCTAACCCACAACAGCAGTCTCTGGACCGGGTGCCCAGGAGCCACCTGAGAGCAATGGTGCTTGTGAGCAACTGGTGGTGTCAGCATTTTATCTAAAACAGCACCCACTGATACCAGGTATCATAAATTTCCACCCCTGTCATGCACTTGATCATCTCTCAATGCTACATAAATCTGATAAAAGCTGGATTTTTTCATTTTTTTTTCTGCAGACCTATCCCCCTCTGTTCTGTTGTTGTGATAAATAGCCAACTTGATAAAATTGAGGGGAGGAAATTGTTTCTTTCTTGTAATGTTCGAAGTGTTGATGAGAAGATCCTGTACTCAGAGGCAACAGGTAAGAAGCTGCCACTTTCTATTTTAGGTTTGGTTTAATTTATTTTGGGTTTTTTTGTTTTGGGGGGTTTTCATTTTGTTTTGGTTTGGTTTTATAACCCATACATGCCAAGAAATTCTTAATTCCCTGCATGCAAAGAACAAGTTAAAGGTATTCTTACTCATTGCTGGTAGAGAGCTGGTATATCTCTCAAAATTATAGTCATGTACCTTTTGACCCATTTTCAGGATTTTATCCCATAGGTATACTAACATGTGTGAAACATTACAGTGTGTAAGGTTGCTGGTAGAGAACTGGTATATCTCTCAAAATTATGGTCATGTACCTTTTGACCCATTTTCAGGATTTTATCCCATAGTTATACTAACATGTGTGCAACATTACAATGTGTAAGGTTGCTCTAGGGTTCCAGTAATTGTGCTACTCATGCAGTGTTATTTGGACTAGCAAAAGATTGGCAAAACATAAATATCTATCAATAGGAGACTAGGTAAAGAGACTACAGTTCATCCATGAACTATATTGTGTGTGCCATAAAAAATATTGTGGAATATTGTGGTGCCATAAATAAGAATAAGGAAACTCTTTTTGTATGATATGGAGCTATATATCATTACTATATATTGAATGAAAAACACAAGCTACAGGACAGTGAATGTGTTTATGTTATCATCAGTGTAGAAAAAGTCGAGAGGTTCTTCCCATTCTCTTGCCTTTTTCTTCTTCCTTCCATTTCACCCCTTCCTTCCTTCCTAAATATTTCTAAAGCTATTAGGTAGAGTCGGGCATGGTAGGCTGGGGGATAAGGGGGAAGACACAGGGAGGGGTGGCTGCAGCAGTCCATCGCTGTCTGGGAGCCTGAGTGGAGTAGAGGGTGTCTGCACAGGGGAGTGGCCCAGCACAGGATGTCAGAGCCCAACTATGGGAAGGAAGGAGTCCCCATGGGGAGCAGCATGGGTGTCAGAGCCCACAGGGAGAGGGTGGCGTCTGCACAGGCTGGCAGCCGTGATGCGAGCTAGGTTTCTCACGCCAGAGTAGTTCCAGATATGGAAAAAGAGTTAACAAGAATGAGCACTGTTGTCTTGGATTGGAGTTAGAGATACTAGACATGGATATTTTCTCATTCTTTTGCTCTTGCAAATACTCTTGTAATGAGTAACTTTGTATATCGTCAGCTGTCACAGGGCCTTTGCAACTGAGGAGTCCTGGAAGCCTCACCTTCAGTAGCTTCAGACTTAGACAAGTTAATTTAGATATCCAATGCTTTTTCTTTTGTTTTATTTATTTATTTATTTATTTGTTTGTTTGTTTAATCTGGCTGCTCCAGGTCTTAATTGTAGCATGCGGGATCTAGTTCCCTGACCAGGGATCAAACCCGGCCCCCTGCTTTGGGAGCATGGAGTCTTAACCACTGGACCACCAGGGAAGTCCCTTTTTGTTGTTTTTATTTTTTATTTTAATGGACCTCAGATGCACATGTTTGGGTTACTCAGAATCCTTGATTTAGGATACAGAGCCATTATTGGTATGTGAATGGTCATCTTTTACTTACTTATTCACTAATGTATTTATTTTTCTAATTTAATAATAAACATCCTGAAACCTACAATCAAACAAGAACCAGAATCTTAATAATATTATATCCCTACCTAATTACTTTTCCCCATCTCATCCTCCTATTTTTCCTTCAGAGGTAACTCTGATCTAGAGTTTTGTGATTTTCGTTCCTTTATACCTCATTGGGTTTTTTTTAAGTTTGATTTAGAATATATTTGTAAAAAAAAAAAGAAAGAATATATTTGTGCCTAAGTAATATATTGTTTAGTTTTTTGTTTTTGAACTTTGTAGAAAAGAGATTGTGCTATATGTGCTTTTCTGGGACTTGGTTTTTTTTTTTTCTACCCAGCTTCATGTTACTGAAGTTCACCCATGTTGTTGGCTATGAAGTTTGCTCATTTACTGCAGTATAATATTCCATTGTGTGACTATACCACAATGCATTTATCTCTTCCTCTAATGGTGGGCCTCTGACTATTATGAATGGCACTACTATTAACATTCTTATTCATGTCTCCTGCTGGTGTATATGGGCAAGAGCTTGGCATATACTTAGGAGTGGAATTTCTGGGTTGGAGGGTATAAGAGTGTTCAGCCTTACAGGGAAATGCCAGATTGTTTTCTAAAGCTGTACCAAATTACATTCCCACCAGCAGTATATGACATTCTGTCGATCCCTATCTTTTCTAGCAATTGGTAAAGTCAAATTTCTTGATTTTTGCCAATCAAATGGTTATAAAATGGTATTTCAGTTTGATCTAAAGTTGCATTTCCCTGATTACCTATGGAGCTGAGCATCTCTTCATATATTTATTGACCATATTTGTTTCCTGTTCTGTGAAATTCCTGTTTTCTCAGCCTCTTTTATTGGTTTTTTTCCTCTTTTTTTTTTTTTTTTACTGATTTATAGGAATTCTTTATTTTTTATAAAACGAATCTTTTTGTTGGCTATATAAGTTGCACATATCTCCTTCTAGTATATAAGTTGTCTTTTATTTGCTTTGAGTTATCTTTTTATGAACAGAAGTTTTTAATGTAAATGTAGTTACATTTATTAAATTTTTTCCTTTATGGTTAATGCTACTTGTATTTTGTTTAAGAAATTCATTTTTCCCTTAAGTGTTAGCTGTTTGCTGGAATGATAGATAAAAGAAGCAGGAGGAAGATCATGAATAATTTGAATCCATAGTCAGTTTAAAAATCCTATTCCAGGCTGTGGTTTATACTTTCTGTCTCACTAAACCTTTCAGTATCATAAAGGTAACAGATGGCTCAGTTGTAATTTTACTTCCTTTCACTTCCTTGACTATCTCTAATGGAAGTGGTAATGAACCATGAAATGACCAAGTGGCAGAGGACCTAGTTACCCAGGAGAGCTAATACAGTATTGTGAGAATCAAAAGTTGATTCTTTTTTTTTTAAATAAATTTTCTTAAGGTTCTTTCCTTTTTTTTAATTCTATTATTTTTATTTTATTTGTTTTTGGCTGTGTTGGGTCTTGGTTGGGGCACACACGATCTTCATTGCAGCTTGCAGGATCCTCCACTGTGGTGCACAGGCTCCTCATTGTGGAGCGGGGCTTCTCTCTAGTTGTGTCACAGAGGCTCCAGAGCACGTGGGCCGTGTAGTTGCTGTACGTGGGCTCTCTAGTTGTGGCCTGCGTGCTCAATAGTTGTGGCACGTGGGCTTAGTTGACCTGCGGCATGTAGGATCTTAGTTCCCCAACCAGGGATCAAACCCACATCCCCTGCATTGGAAGGCGGATTCTTAACCACTTGACCACCAGGGAAGTTCCCAAAAGTTGATTCTTAATTTGGCTGAAAAATGAGAGTGGGCAGATATCCTGAAGGTACCAATATGAATCAAAGTGCTTTTGTGTGTGTATATATGTATTTCTACTTAGAGAAGTCCCATCAGATAGAGTGAAGTCAGTTGACTTATAATCATCTTCTGTTATTTTATTGTTTAGGCTTATTTATAAAGCTGGATCCTGAAAAAAGTTTGATATAAAAGAGCTTCTGGTGAATTCCACACCAATCTGCGTAAGGCTGTCCCTCCTCCAGAAGAAGCAGTTGTCTTCAGTCCTGTTCTACTCACCCACTGTTGAATCCCCCATCGGGTGAAGCCTGCTAACACGGACCTTCCTAAACAAGTCTTTTGAATACAATTCCAGGAGCTCCATTTCCACTTTCCAAACTTTTTTACACAGAGACACTCCCTGTGAGAGTATCAACAGTTCTTTCTGTCTCCTTAGGATAAGTGTCTGGTTCTCCTAAAATTTGAATGGGCTCCTTAAGTTTGCATAGGTGTGATGTCTGACCCATTGCATTCTGGAGAAAAAAGTCATATTGAAACTTTTACCACAAACCTGGAAATGCCAGAAAACCAAAGGAAGGAATAAATATGTGGGTGCACGAATATGTGTGTATGTGTGTGTGTTGTGTGTGTGTGCATTATAAATTACAAAACCAGCTTTGTTGTATCTAAACAAATCTTTTTGGCTACAGTAGGAGACACAACTAGTTCCTATAGGATCGGATACCTCACATCTGTTGTCTTGGATTCTAAGGATTAAACTACTGTGCCATTTTAACATAGGCTGTGTTATTGTATCTTACCAATAGCATAGTATTGGTAATATCATCACTGGAAGGAGCCTGGATATAGTATTTGTAATAGCATCACTGGAAGGAGCCTGTATTTATTTCCTAAGTGTTTTAATCCATTTGGACTTCTGTAACAAAATACCACAGACCAGGTAGCTTATAAAAAACAAATTTATTGCTCACAGTTAAAATGGTAAGTCCAGGATCAAGATGCCAACATGTCACCTTCTGGTGAGGGCCCACTTACTGGTTCATATCTGGTACCTTCTCACCATGTCCTTATTTGGTGGAAGGAGCTAGAGATCTCTCTGGATCCTTTTTTATAAGGACACTAATCCCATTCATGAGGGCTCCACCTTAAGCACTTCCCCAAAGCCCCACCTACTAATACCATCACACTGGGCGTTAGGATTTCAACATATGAATTGGGCTGGGGGTGGGTGGTGGGGCAGGGTATATATGTAGATAATCCCAAAGAATCTACAAATAAAAAAACTAAAGCTAATAAACGAATTCAGCAAAGTTGCAGCATACAAGACCTCATAAAAATTTTAAACTTTTGTGCATCAAAGGACATTATCAAGAAAGTAGAAAGGCAACCTATAGAATGGGAGAAAATATTTGCAAATCATATATCTGATAAGGGTTTAGTATCAGAATATATTAAAAATTCTTAAAGCTCAACCCAAACAAAGCCCACAATTTAAAAATGAGCAAAGGTCTTGATTAGACATTTCTCCAAAGAAGGTATACAAATTGACAACAAGCACATGAAAAGATGTTCAGCATCATTGTTCGTTAAGGAAATGCATATCAAAACCACACTTCATATTCACTGAGGTGACTATAATTTTTTTAATGGAAAATAACAAGTGTCAACGAGAATATGAAGAAATGGGAACCCTCCTACATTGTTGGTCAGAATATAAAATGGTGCAGCTGCTATGGAAGACAGTTTGGTGGTTCCTCAAAAGGTTAAACATAGAATTACTATATGGCCCAGGAATTCTACTCCTAGGTATATGTCCAAGAAAAATAAAAACATATGTCCACACAGAAACTTGTACACAAAAGTTTATAGCAGCATTATTCATAATAACCAAAAGGTGGAAACAACCCAAGTGGAAAATAACAAGTGTTGGCATAACCCTCAGACAATGCTAGTGGGAATATAAAATGGTGTGACCACCATGGAAGACAGTTTGGCAGTTCCTCGAAAAGCTAAACATAAAATTACCATATGACCCAGCCATTCCAAAGGAATTGAAAAGAGGGACTCAAACAGGTACTTATATGCCAGTGTTCATTGCAGTATTATTCACAATGGCCAAAAGGTAGAAGCAATCCAAGTGTCCATCAGCAGATGAATGGGTAAGTAAAATCCATAAAATAGAATATTATTCAGCCATTAAAAGGGAGGAAATTCTGACACATGCTGCAACATGGATGAACCTTGAAAACATGCTAAGCAAAATGTGCCAGACAAAAGAGGACAAATATTGTATGATTCTACTTGCGTGAAGTCTCTTGAGTAGGCAAATTCATAGAGACAGAAAATAGAGGTTAAAAGGGGGCTGGGGAGAGCGAGGAATAGGGAGTTATTATTTAATAGGTACAGAATTTTTCGGGATGATGAAAAAGTTTTGGAAATAGAGGTGATAGTTACACAATATTGTGGATGTAATTAATGCCACTGAGTTGTACACTTGAAAGTGGTTAAACTGGCTAGTTTTATATTTTTTTACCACAACTTTTAAAATTTAATGTAATATACAGAAAGCATTGAATTATATACTTTAACGTGTGAATTGTATGTTAAATTTTATCTCAACAAAGCTGTTAAAAAAGGTAATACTTAAAATGCAAGTATAGGGACTTCCCTGGTGGTGCAGTGGTTAAGACTCTGCGCTCCCAATGCAGGGGCCCTGGGTTCGATCCCTCGTCAGGGAACTAGATCCCACATGCATACCTCAACTAAGAGTTTGCATGCCGCAACTAAGGAGACTGCCTGCCACAACTAAGACCTGGTGCAACCAAATAATTTTTTTTAAGTAATTGAAAACAATGCAAGTACATGTTTCCTCCATTATCCCAAAGTACAGTGTTCCTATGAAAGCTTTCATAAACTGACAGAGTGTAAAGCAAAGAAGCAATTACCTAAGGACACATCTTGGAAATAAATTGAGATAAAGCACAGATGCTCACAGACACAGTTCAAAGCTGTGGCTGCTTGTTGCTGGGATGCTGAGTGTAGTTCCCTGGGAAGGAGTTGGCAGTGCCAGTCTCGCTGCTGCTCAGGGTACCCACTGCATCTAAAAGACTTGCTATAGGGACTTCCCTGGTGGTCCAGTGGTTAAGACTCTGTGCTTCCAATGCAAGGGGGCATGGGTTCAATCCCTGGCCAGGGAGCTAAGATCCCATATGCTGCGCAGCACGGCAGCCAAGAAAAATTTTTTAAATAAAAAAAATAAAAGGCTGGCTGTAAAATGCTGAATGCTACTTTTGCTTTTCAACTTTTTTCATAAAAGCGAAAATCCTCTTCAGGTACCTTTCAGTTAGTGAAAACAGGTACTAATATAGGTCTTTTGTAAAATCAAATTTGAGTAAAGCAAACTTTTGAAGAGCAAACACAAGAAAACAGCAGAGCTGTCACTTACATTCCAGGAGTCCTTTGTCAGTCACATTACAAGCATAAAACTGACTGGCGTATTCTGTTTCATTGATCTCATTTAAAATACTATTATGATAAGGTGTTTCTAGTAAAAGCAAAAACATGATTTTATTTATTTATTGGCTGTGTTGGGTCTTCGTTGCTGTGCTCAGGCTTTTTCTAGCTGCGTCGAGCAGGGACTACTCTTGGTTGCGGTGCGCGGGCCTCTCATTGCCGTGGCTTCTCTTGTTGCAAAGCATGGGTCTAGACAGGTGGGCTTCAGTTGTTGTGGGACACAGGCTCAGTAGTTGTGGCTCACGGGCTCTAGAGCACAGGCTCAGTAGTTGTGGCGCACGGGCTTAGTTGCTCCGCAGCATGTGGGATCTTCCCAGACCAGGGCTCGAACCTGTGTCCCCTGCATTGGCAGGCGAATTCTTAACCACTGTGCCACCAGAAGGTTAAGACCCTGTGCTCCCAATGCAGGGGACCCAGGTTCGATCCCTGGTCAGAAAACTAGATCCTGCACGCCACAACTAAGAGTTCACATGCCACAACTAAAGGTCCCGCACGTGGCAACGAAGATCTTGCGGGCTGCAACTAAGACCTGGCACAGCCAAATAAATAAATAAATGTTAAATAAAGAAAGAAAATGAATGTGACCTTACTTTGTACCCCACGCTTGGAAAACAGATGTGACTGTCCCGTTGGTTTTGAAGGTTCCACCTCTCAAGTGATTGGGTATGAGAAAGGGGGAATTTCAGGTGCAGGCTTGGCCAGGCCTATGAGTGCACGCGCGCGCGCGCGTGCGCGCACACACACACACACACACACACACACACACACCTTCAGGATTTGTCACTTTCTGAGCTTAGAAATCCTGCCTCTCTCTGCCTCTTAGCATTTCACAAATAGGAAATCAGTTCCAGCTGAGCAGTTGGGCGAGCTCTCACATTTCTGGGAGGAGCTCAGGCTTCCCTCGGTTGGCCTAGTTCCCTGACCCTGTACTCTGCCGGGGGGGCCCCCCTCCTTCAGCCCAGTGACCACACCAGGCAGTAGCACTTGGAGCCAGCAGCTGCCTATCAGCTGCCCAGCTCCCCTGGGCATGGGGTCTTCTGCCACAGCCCTGCCTTCCCTGTATTATTCTTCTCCCAGGTGAGCATCCCAGCAGCCCACCCAGAGCCCCTCTGGGCAGAGCACTTAGCAACAACAGCTTTTAACTCCACCCGGTGTCCCAGGTTTGGTGAAGATAGCTTTTTCTCCTGTCTTGACCAGTCTGAGGCCGAGCCTCCCATTAGCACTTCCCACCCACAGCAAAGACCAAGAACCTTAGAAACTGGATAAAGCAAAAACCTTGAAGCATCATAGAGCCAAGTGGTTAATCAGTTCCAACATATTTTCCTTTCCAAAGGGCCCACTGTGGGCACCAGAGTATAAAATGAATCTCAGGAAAGTCCCTCCCAGAGGGAACCAGGAAAAGACAGCTGACCTAGGAGGACTCAGAGAGGAGAGATCTGGGGCAGACAAGCAAGAAACTGCTGGAAGAGTGATGTGAGAAAGGCCCAAGAATGAGCTAAGAACCAGGGCGCATGATCAGCTGTGTGCAAGACAAGATCCAATCAGAGTCTGGCTCATGCAAAATTTTTATACATTAGTTGCAACATTTAAAAGAAGTTTTCACATAAAAATCTGGATTTGTGCTGGCTTTTTTGTGAAAATGAGAAGAGCTGGCAACTGGGCCTGGATTCTATGGTGGCAACTCCTGAATGGAACATAGCCAGCACACCCCCCTCTTGGGGCCCTCAAGTTTGCCCATCGCTCTCTGAGTGCACAGCGGCTCGTGTCCAGCCTGCCCCCTGACTCTTAGCTCATAAGAAGGTCAAGAAACCAAGTGTCCCTGAGGGCAGGACCAGCCTGGGCAGGAGTCTGGAGATCAGCCATGAACTGATAGGGAGATGGGCAGTCGGGGAGCCCTCCAGAAGTTGCCCTGTGTGAGCCTATAGGGCCGAGTCTTCAGGAGGGATTTGAGTTCACAGTGCACTAAATAGCAATGGTGTCTAGGAAGGCTACCAGGGAAGTTCCTTCCTCATCCAGAAAGGCCAGATGGATCTCATCCCAGACAGAACCCCTCCAAAGTGCTGGGAATCCCCCATCACAGCAGGGAGCCAGCCAGCCCTGCTGGCCATCAGGGGAGCTCCACTGCATGTCCGGAATGATCTGAGAAGGCTTCCAGGTCCCCTCAAGATGAGGAGGACTTTGTAAGATTTCTGGAAATGTTATAATTTTCCTCTTTAAATGTCTTGAAACAACACAAAAATCTTTAAACAAAAAAATGTCCTATGAACTTGTTTGGCGGGCAGCAAGGGAGGAGGGAAAGCTGGGGAGACTAAATGCTATTGTCTAGTCAGTCTTGTGAGGGAAGGGAACTTGAAAAGAGAGAAGAGGGCACGAGTTTACATTTGGGAGGATCTGGGACCAAGAAGTGACCTGCCAAACCTACCACGGCCTTGGTCACCCATGTTGCTTCGCTCCAAGCCAAAGAATTTTCCAGTTCAGTGGTGTGCTGGAGTCAATGCCTACCAGCTTGCGAGAGCTGGTTGAGCACACCTCTTCCCAGCCTCATGGTCAGGGTCAGTGGCATCATATTGGTAGCCTGAAATCAGCCACCATGGGAATATTTACACAACAAAAGCTGGCAAATGCTACCAATTAGAGTTCTCCGCCCCACCAGGAGCTGTTAATCCCTTACCACTTACCAGCACACCACCGCTGGTTCTTCTGGGCACCACCTGCCAGGTCAGGCCCAGGATGTGCTTCTGGGGATTTGTCATGTCTCAGCCAGAGAAGCCCCAAACTCAACATTCCCCCACAAGGTCCCAAACAGGAAATGCACCAGGCAGACAAAAAGCTAAATGAGAATCCAACAGGAGTTCTGAATTACGCTGAACCTTCACTGACTTCCCTGTTTTCTAATTGCTTATCCAGGTCTGGGGAGAAGCTTTTTCTCTGAGCCGAGTGTTCTTTGTTCTCTCTGAGCTGAGTTCACACAGAAGGGGAAGGGCTGTGGCCAAAGACCATGCTCGAGGCACTAGCCAAGCACCTTTCCACCTCCCTGCGTAGCTGAATTCCCAGCCCACATGTCGGAA